>NW_028270154.1:70299801-70530390 GCF_037043375.1 Chiloscyllium plagiosum | reverse complement strand
GGGAGGGGAAGGGACGGGGGGGGAGAAGGGACGGGAGGGAGAAGGGACGGGGGGGAGAAGGGACGGGAGGGAGAAGGGACGGGAGGGAGAAGGGACGGGAGGGAGAAGGGACGGGAGGGAGAAGGGACGGGAGGGAGAAGGGACGGGGGGGAGAAGGGACGGGGGGGAGAAGGGACGGGGGGGAAGGGAGAGGAAGGGACGGGGAGGGAGAGGAAGGGACGGGGAGGGAGAGGAAGGGACGGGGGGGGGAGAAGGGACGGGGGGGGAATGGAGAGGAAGGGACGGGGGGGGGAGAAGGGACGGGGGGGGAGAAGGGAGGGGAAGGGACGGGGGGGGAGAAGGGACGGGGGGGGGGAGAAGGGAGGGGAAGGGACGGGGGGGGAGAAGGGACGGGGGGGGGAAGGGAGAGGAAGGGACGGGGGGAAGGGAGAGGAAGGGACGGGGGGGAGAGGAAGGGACGGGGGGGGGGAGGAGAAGGGACGGGGGGGGAGAAGGGACGGGGGGGAAGGGAGAGGAAGGGACGGGGGGGAAGGGAGAGGAAGGGACGGGGGGGGAGAAGGGACGGGGGGGAAGGGAGAGGAAGGGACGGGGGGGGGGGAGAAGGGACGGGGGGGAAGGGAGAGGAAGGGACGGGGGGGGGAAGGGAGAGGAAGGGACGGCGGGGGGAGAAGGGACGGGGGGGGAAGGGAGAGGAAGGGACGGGGGGGCAGGGAGAGGAAGGGACGGGGGGGAAGGGAGAGGAAGGGACGGGGGTGGCAGGGAGAGGAAGGGATGGGGGGGAAGGGAGAGGAAGGGACGGGGGGGGGAGAAGGGACGGGAGGGAAGGGAGGGGAAGGACGGGGGGGGGGAGAAGGGACGGGGGGGGAGAAGGGACGGGGGGGGAAGGGAGGGGAAGGGACGGTGGGGGGAGAAGGGACGGGGTGGAAGGGAGAGGAAGGGACGGGGGGGGAAGGGAGGGGAAGGGACGGGGGGGGAGAATGGACGGGGGGGAAGGGAGGGGAAGGGACGGGGGGGGGAAGGGACGGGGGGGGAGAAGGGACGGGGGGAAGGGAGGGGAAGGGACGGGGGGGGGGGAAGGGACGGGGGGGGGAGAAGGGACGGGGGGGAAGGGAGAGGAAGGGAAGGGGGGGGAGAAGGGACGGGGGGGGAAGGGAGGGGGAAGGGACGGGGGGGGAGAAGGGACGGGGGGGAGAAGGGACGGGGGGGAGAAGGGAGAGGAAGGGACGGGGGGGGAGAAGGGACGGGAGGGGGAAGGGACGGGGGGGGGGAAGGGAGGGGAAGGGAGAGGAAGGGACGGGGGGGGAGAAGGGACGGGGGGGGGAGAAGGGACAGGGGGGAAGGGAGAGGAAGGGACAGGGGGGAAGGGAGAGGAAGGGACGGGGGGGGGGGAGAAGGGACGGGGGGGGGGGGAAGGGAGAGGAAGGGACGGGGGGGGGGGAAGGAGAGGAAGGGACGGGGGGGGGAGAAGGGACGGGGGGGGGAGAAGGGACGAGGGGGAGAAGGGACGGGGGGGGAAGGGAGAGGAAGGGACGGGGGGGGAAGGGAGAGGAAGGGACGGGGGGGGAAGGGAGAGGAAGGGACGGGGGGGGAAGGGAGAGGAAGGGACGGGGGGGAAGGGAGAGGAAGGGACGGGGGGGGAAGGGAGAGGAAGGGACTGGGGGGGGAGAAGGGACGGGTGGGAAGGGAGGGGAAGGGACGGGGGGAGAAGGGACGGGGGGGGAAGGGAGAGGAAGGGACCGGGGGGGGCGGGGGAGAAGGGACGGGGGGGGAAGAGAGAGGAAGGGACGGGGGGGAAGGGAGGGGAAGGGACGGGGGGGCAGAAGGGACGGGGGGTAGAAGGGACGGGGGGGAAGGGAGAGGAAGGGACGGGGGGAAAGGGAGAGGAAGGGACGGGGGGGGGAGAAGGGACGGGGGGGGGGGAGAAGGGACGGGGGGGGAAGGGAGAGGAAGGGACGGGGGGGGGAGAAGGGACGGGGGGGAAGGGAGAGGAAGGGACGGGGGGGGGAAGGGAGAGGAAGGGACGGGGGGGGAAGGGACGGGGGGGGAGAAGGGACGGGGGGGGAAGGGAGAGGAAGGGACAGGCGGGGGAGAAGGGACGGGGGGGAAGGGAGAGGAAGGGACGGGGGGGGGGAAGGGACGGGGGGGGAGGGAGAGGAAGGGGGGGGGGGAGAAGGGACGGGGGGGGAGGGAGAGGAAGGGACGGCGGGGGGAGAAGGGACGGGGGGAAGGGAGAGGAAGGGACGGGGGGGGAGAAGGGACGGGGGGGAAGGGAGAGGAAGGGACAGGCGGGGGAGAAGGGACGGGGGGGAAGGGAGAGGAAGGGACGGGGGGTGGGGGGGAAGGGACGGGGGGGGGGAAGGGAGAGGAAGGGACGGGGGGGTGAGAAGAGACGGGGGGGGAAGGGAGAGGAAGGGACGGGGGGGGGAGAAGGGACGGGGGGGAAGGGAGAGGAAGGGACGGGGGGGAAGGGAGAGGAAGGGACGGGGGGGAGAAGGGACGGGGGGGAAGGGAGAGGAAGGGACGGGGGGAGCGGAAGGGAGGGGAAGGGACGGTGGGGAGGGGGTGGGACGGGGGGGGAGGGGGGGACGGGGGGGGGGAGGGGAAGGGACGGGGAGGGGAAGGGACTGGGGGGAGGGGAAGGGGGGGAGGGGAAGGGACGGGGGGGGGAGGGGAAGGGACGGGGACGGGGGGGGAGGGGAGGGGACGGGGAGGGGAAGGGACGGGGGGGAGGGGAAGGGACGGGGACGGAGGGGAGGGGGACGGGGGGGGGGAAGGGAGAGGAAGGGACGGGGGGGGGAGAAGAGACGGGGGGGAAGGGAGAGGAAGGGACGGGGGGGGAAGGGAGAGGAAGGGACGGGGGGGAGAAGGGACGGGGGGGGAAGGGAGAGGAAGGGACGGGGGGGGAGAAGGGACGGGGGGGGAAGGGAGAGGAAGGGACGGGGGGGGAGAAGGGACGGGGGGGAAGGGAGAGGAAGGGACGGGGGGGAGAAGGGACGGGGAGGGGAAGGGGGGGGGGACGGGGAGGGGAAGGGACGGGGGGGAGGGGAAGGGACGGGGGGGAGGGGAAGGGACGGGGGGGAGGGGGTGGGACGGGGGGGGAGGGGGGGACGGGGGGGAGGGGGTGGGACGGGGGGGGAGGGGGGGACGGGGGGGGAGGGGAAGGGACGGGGGGGGCGGGGAGGGGAAGGGGGGGGAGGGGAAGGGACGGGGGGGGCGGGGAGGGGAAGGGACGGGGTGGGGGGGGAGGGGAGGGGACGGGGAGGGGAAGGGACGGGGGGGAGGGGAAGGGGGGGGAGGGGAAGGGACGGGGACGGGGAGGGGAAGGGACGGGGGGGGAGGGGGGGGATACGGGGAGGGGAAGGGAGGGGGGGAGGGGAAGGGAGGGGGGAGGGGAAGGGACGGGGGGGTCGGGGAGGGGGAGGGGGGGGGGAGGGGAAGGGACGGGGGGGGGGACGGGGAGGGGAAGGGACGGGGAGGGGAAGGGACGGGGAGGGGAAGGGACGGGGGGGGGACGGGGAGGGGAAGGGATGGGGGTGGGGGGGACGGGGAGGGGAGGGGAAGGGACGGGGGGGGGAAGGGACGGGGAGGGGAGGGGACGGGGGGTGGTGGACGGGGAGGGGAAGGGACGGGGGGTGGACGGGGAGGGGAGGGGACGGGGGGTGGTGGACGGGGGGGGGGTGGACGGGGAGGGGAAGGGACGGGGGGGGGTGGACGGGGAGGGGAAGGGACGGTGGGGGTGGACGGGGAGGGGAAGGGACGGGGGGGGTGGACGGGGAGGGGGAAGGGACGGGGGGGGTGGACGGGGAGGGGAAGGGACGGGGGGGGGTGGACGGGGAGGGGAAGGGACGGGGGGGTGGACGGGGACGGGGGGGCGGGGAAGGGACGGGGAGGGGAGGACGGGGGGGGGGGGGAAGGGACGGGGAGGGGAAGACGGGGGGGGAGGGGAAGGGACGGGGAGGGGAGGACGGGGGGGGAGGGGAAGGGACGGGGAGGGGAGGACGGGGGGGGGAGGGAAGGGACGGGGAGGGGAGGACGGGGGAGGGGAGGGACGGGGGGGGAGGACGGGCGGGGGGAGAAGGGACGGGGGGGATGGGGGAGGGACGGGGGGGAGGGGGGAGAAGGGACGGGGGGGATGGGGGGGGGAGGGGGGGGAAAGGGACCGTGGGGAAGGGCGGGGGGAAGGGACCGGGGGGGAAGGGACCGGGGGGGGTGGGACGGGGGGGGAAGGGAGAGGAAGGGACGGGGGGGGTGGACAAGGGACGGGTGGGGGGGGGGAGGGGACGGGGGGGAAGGGAGAGGAAGGGACGGGGGGGTGGAGAAGGGACGGGGGGGAAGGGAGAGGAAGGGACGGGGGGGGTGGACAAGGGACGGGTGGGGGGGGAGGGGACGGGGGGGAAGGGAGAGGAAGGGACTGGGGGGTGGAGAAGGGACGGGTGGGGGGGAGGGGACGGGGGGGGAAGGGAGAGGAAGGGACGGGGGGGGGGGGGTGGAGAAGGGACGGGTGGGGGGGGGAGGGGACGGGGGGAAGGGACGGGACGGGGGGACGGGGAAGGGACGGGTGGGGGGGGAGGGGACGGGGGGAAGGGACTGGACGGGGGGGACGGGGAAGGGGGATGGGGAGGGGAAGGGACGGGGAGGGGTGTGGGGGGGGGACGGGGAAGGGACGGGACGGGACAGGGACGGGACGGGACGGGGGGGGTACGGGACGGGGAGGGGGAAGGGACGGGGGGGGGACGGGGGGGACGGGGGCGGGAAGGGACGGGACGGGACCGCGGGGGGGGGGAGGGGAAGGGACGGGGGGGACGGGGGAGGGGACGGGACGGGGGGGGCGGGGGGGGAGGGGAAGGGACGGGAGGGGGGGACGGGGAGGGGAAATGACGGGGGGGGTGGGGACGGGGAGGGGTGGGGACGGGGAGGGGAAGGGACGGGGGGGGGACGGGAAGGGACGGGGGGGGGACGGGGAGGGGAAGGGACGGGGAGGGGAAGGGACGGGACGGGGAGGGGAAGGGACGGGACGGGGGGGTGGGGACGGGGGGGTGTGGGGACGGGGAGGGGAAAGGACGGAGAGGGGGGGACGGGGACGGGGAGGTGTGGGGACGGGGAGGGGAAAGGACGGAGAGGGGGGGACGGGGACGGGGAGGGGAAGGGACGGGGGGGGTGGGGACGGGGAAGGGACGGGGGGGTGGGGACGGGGAGGGGAAGGGACGGGGGGGGTGGGGACGGGGAGGGGAAGGGACGGGGGGGTGGGGACGGGGAAGGGACGGGGGGGAGGGGAAGGGACGGGGGGGGAGGGGAGGGGGAAGGGACGGGGGGGAGGGGAAGGGACGGGGGTGGGGACGGGGAGGGGAAGGGACGGGGGGGTGGGGACGGGGAGGGGAGGGGACGGGGAGGGGAGGGGGGGAGGGGAGGAGGGGAAGGGACGGGGAGGGGGGGGGACGGGACGGGGGAGGGGGAGGGTGGGAGGGGACGGGGGAGGGGAGGGGAGGGGACGGGGGGGAGGGGAAGGGACGGGGAGGGGACGGGGGAGGGGAGGGGACGGGGGGGAGGGGAAGGGACGGGGAGGGGACGGGGCGGGGGGGAGGGGAGGGGACGGGGAAGGGGGGGAGGGGAAGGGACGGGGAGGGGACGGGGGGGGGAGGGGAAGGGACGGGGAGGGGAGGGGGGGGAGGGGAGGAGGGGAAGGGACGGGGAGGGGGGGAGGGGAGGGTGGGAGGGGACGGGGGAGGGGAGGGGAAGGGACGGGGAGGGGACGGGGCGGGGGGGAGGGGAAGGGACGGGGAGAGGAAGGGACGGGGACGGGGGGGGGGAGGGGAAGGGACGGGGAGGGGAGAGGGGGGGAGGGGGGGGGAGGGAAGGGACGGGGAGGGGACGGGGGGGGAGGGGACGGGGAGGGGAAGGGACGGGGGGGAACGGGGAGGGGAAGGGACGGGGGTGGAGGGGGGGAAGGGACGGGGGGGAGGGGAGGGGAAGGGACGGGGGGGAGGGGAGGGGAAGGGACGGGGGTGGGGACGGGCAGGGGAAGGGACGGGGGTGGGGACGGGGGGAGGTGGACGGGGAGGGGAGGGGAGGGGAAGGGAGGGGACGGGCAGGTGGAGGTGGACGGGGAGGGGAGGGGAGGGGAGGGGACGGGGAGGTGGAGGTGGAAGGGGAGGGGACGGGGGGGGTGGACGGGGAGGGGACGGGGGGGTGGACGGGGAGGGGACGGGGGGGGGAAGGGACGGGGAGGGGACGGGGAGGGGAAGGGACGGGGAGGGGAGGGGACGGGGGGTGTGGACAGGGAGGGGAAGGGACCGGGAGGGGAAGGGACGGGACCGGGGGGGGGGGGAGACGGGGGGGGGGGGTGCACGGGGCGGGGCGGGGCAGGGACTGGGGGGGCGTGCACGGGGCGGGGAAGGGACCGGGGGGGGCACGGGGCGGGGAGGGGACGGGGGAAGGGACGGGGAGGGGAAGGGGACGGGGACGGGGGGGGAAGGGGACGGGGGGACGGGGAAAGGGACGGGGAAGGGGAAGGGGACGGGGGGGGTGGGGGGGGAAGGGGACGGGGGGGGGGGGAAGGGGAAGGGGACGGGGAAGGGGACAGGGGAACAGGGGATGGGAAAGGGGAGGGGAAAGGGAGAAGGGGAGGGGGGAACGGGGGATGGGGAAAGGGGAGGGGGGAACGGGGGATGGGGAAGGGGAGGGGGAAACGGGGGAGGGGGAAAGGGGAGGGGGAGAAGGGAGGGGGAAGGGAGAAGGGGAGGGGGGAGAAGGGAGGGGGAAGGGAGAAGGGGGAGGGGGAAAGGGAGAAGGGGAGGGGGGAAAGGGAGAAGGGGAGGGGGGAAAGGGAGAAGGGGAGGGGGAAAGGGAGAAGGGGAGGGGGAAAGGGAGAAGGGGAGGGGGAAAGGGAGAAGGGGAGGGGGGAAAAGGGAGAAGGGGAGGGGGAAAGGGAGAAGGGGAGGGGGGAAAGGGAGAAGGGGAGGGGGAAAGGGGAGGGGGGAAAGGGAGAAGGGGAGGGGGGAAAGGGGAGGGGGGAAAGGGGGAGGGGAGAAAGGGGGAGGGGAAAGGGGGGAGGGGGGAAGGGAGAAGGGGGGAAGGGGAGGGGGAAAGGGAGAAGGGGAGGGGGGAACGGGGGATGGGAAAGGGGAGGGGGGAAAGGGAGAAGGGAGGGGGTAGGGAAAGGGGAGGGAGGAAAGGGGGGAGGGGGGAAAGGGAGAAGGGGAGGGGGGAAGGGGAGGGGGGAAAGGAAGAAGGGGGGGAGGGGGGAACGGGGGATGGGAAAGGGGAGGGGGAAAGGGAGAAGGGGAGGGGGGAACGGGGGATGGGAAAGGGGAGGGGGGGAAAGGGAGAAGGGGAGGGGGAAAGGGGAGGGGGGATCGGGGGAGGGGGAAAGGGGAGGGGGGAACGGGGGAGGGGAAAGGGGAGGGGGGAACGGGGGAGGGGAAAGGGGAGGGGGGAACGGGGGAGGGGAAAGGGGAGGGGGGAACGGGGGATGGGAAAGGGGAGGGGGGAAAGGGAGGGGGAACGGGGAATGGGAAAGGGGGAAAGGGGGAAGGGGGGAAAGGGAGAAGGGGAGGGGGAAGGGTGAAAGGGGGGAGGGGGAAAGGGAGGAAGGGGAGGGGGAAAGGGAGAAGGGGAGGGGAAAGGGGAGGAGGGGAGGGGGAAAGGGAGGAGTGAACAGTGGAAGGGGGAAAGGGGAGGGGAAAACAGGGGAAGGGAAAAGGGGAACGGGGGATGAGAAAGGAGAAGGGAAAATGGGGAGGGGGAAAGGGGGGGAATGGGGAGGGGAAAGGGGGGGGAAGGGAGGGGGGGAATGTGGGGGGAAGGGAGGGGGGAATGTGGGGGGAAGGGAGGGGGGAATGTGGGGGGAAGGGAGGGGGGGAATGTGGGGGGAAGGGAGGGGGGAATGTGGGGGGAAGGGAGAGGGAAGGGAGGGGGAAATGGTAGGGGGGAAGGGAGGGGGGTGAATGGGGGGGAAGGGAGGGGGGAATGGGGGGAAGGGAGGGGGGGAATGGGGGGCGGGGGGAAGGGAGGGGGGAATGGGGGGCGGGGGGGAAGGGGAGGGGGAATGGGGAGGGGGGGAAAGGGTAAAAGGGGAGGGGGTAAAGGGAGGGGGTAAAGGGGGAAGGGGAGGGGGTAAAGGGGGAAGGGGAGGGGTAAAGGGGGAAGGGGAGGGGGGAAAGGGGAGGGGGTAAAGGGGGAAGGGGAAGGGGAGGGGGAAGGGGAAAGGGGAGGGGAAAGGGGAGGTGGTAAAGGGGGAAGGGGAAAGGGGAGGGGTAAAGGGGGAGGGGGAATGGGGGATGGGAAAGGAGAAGGGGGAAAGGAGAAGGGGGGGAATGGGGAGGGGGGAAAAGGAGAAGGGGGGGGAATGGGGAGGGGGGAAAGGGGAGGGGGTGGGGGGGGGAATGGGGAGGGGGGAAAGGGGAGGGGGTGGGGGGAATGGGGAGGGGGTGGGGGGGGGAATGGGGAGGGGGTGGGGGGGGAATGGGGAGGGGGTGGTGGGGGGAAAGGGGAGGGGGTGGGGGGGGAATGGGGAGGGGGTGGTGGGGGGAAAGGGGAGGTGTTGGGGGGAATGGGGAGGGGGGAAGGGGAGGGGGTAAAGGGGGAAGGGGAGGCGGGAAAGGGGAGGGGGGAAAGGGGAGGTGGTAAAGGGGAAAGGGGAGGGGGGGAAAGGGGAGGTGGTAAAGGGGGAAGGGGAGGGGGTGAAAGGGAGGGGGGAAAGGGGAGGGGGGAAGGGGAGGGGGGGAAGGGGAGGGGGAAAAGGGGAAGGGAAGGGGAGGGGGAGAAAGGGGGAGGGGGGAAAGGGGAAGGGAAGGGGGGAAAAGGGGAAGGGAAGGGGGGAAAGGGGAAGGGGAGGGGGGGAAAAGGGGAAGGGAAGGGGGGAAAAGGGGAAGGGAAGGGGGGAAAGGGGAAGGGGAGGGGGGGAAAGGGGAAGAGGAGGGGGGGAAAGTGGAGGGGGGGGAAAGGGGAAGTGGAGGGGGGGAAAAGGGGAAGTGGAGGGGGAAAGGGGGAGGGGGAAAGGGGGACGGGGAGGGGGAGAAGGGGGGGAAGGGGAGGGGGAGAAGGGGGGGAGGGGGTAAGGGGAGGGGGAAAGGGGTAAGGGGAGGGGGAAAGGGGTAAGGGGAGGGGGAAAGGGGTAAGGGGAGGGGGAAAGGGGTAAGGGGAGGGGAGGGGGAAAGGGGGAAGGGGAGGGGAGGGGGGAAAGAGAAAGGGGAGGGGGGAAAGGGGGAAGGGGAGGGGGGAAAGGGGGAAGGGGAGGGGGGAAAGGGGGAAGGGGAGGGGGGGAAGGGGAGGGGGGAAAGGGGGAAGGGGAGGGGGGAAAGGGGGAGGGGGGAAAGGGGGAAGGGGAGGGGGGAAAGGGGGAGGGGGGAAAGGGGGAAGGGGAGGGGAGGAAAGGGGGAATGGGAGGGGGAACGGGGGAAGGGGAGGGAGAACGGGGGAGAGGGGGAGGGGGAAGGGGAGCGGGGAGGGGGAACGTGGGAGGGGGAAGGGGAGCGGGGAGGGGGGAACGTGGGAGGGGGGAAGGAGAGCGGGGAGGGGGGAAGGGGAGCGGGGAGGGGGGAAGGGGAGCGGGGAGGGGGGAACGTGGGAGGGGGGAAGGGAGGGGGGAACGTGGGAGGGGGGAAGGGGAGCGGGGAGGGGGGAACGTGGGAGGGGGGAAGGGAAGGGGAGGGGGGAACGGGGGAGGGGGGGAAGGGGAGATGGAGGGGGGTACTTGGGGTGGGTACGACCAGGAGAGTGGGTGCGTGGGGTGGATTAGTCGGGGGGAGTGTGTGCGTGCGTGCATGATGGGGTAGACGGGAGGAGTGGGTGCGTGCGGGGTGGGGGAGACGGGGGGAGTGGGTGCGTGCGGGGTGGGGGAGACGGGGGGAGTGGGTGCGTGCGGGGTGGGGGAGACGGGGGGAGTGGGTGCGTGCGGGGTGTGGGAGGCGGGGGGAGTGAATGCGTGTGGGAGGGGGAGACCAGGGTGCATGCGGGATGAGGAGTGGGGGCATGTGGTAGGGAAGGGGGGGGAGTGGGTGTGTAGTGGGAGAGTGGGTGCGTGCGGGGTGGAGGTGGGGGAGTGTGTGCGTGGTGGGGAGTGGGTGGTCGGTGTAGGAGGTGGGGGGGTGGGTGTGCGGTGGAGGAAACGGAGTAGGTGCGTGCCGGGGGGGAGACGGGGGTGCGTGTGGGGGGGGGGTGTGTGCGTTCGGGGGGGGAGTGGGTGCGTGTGGTGGGTGAGATGGAGGGAGTGGGTGCGGGCAGGGGGGAGACGGAGGTGCGGGCAGGGGGGGAGACGGGGGGTGCGGGTGTGGGGTGCGGGCGGGTGGGGTGTATGCGTGCGGGGGGTTGGGTGCGTATGCTGGGTGAGACGGGGGTGGTGGGTGCATGGGGTGGGTGAGACGGGGGTGTGAGTACGTGGGGTGGGTGTGACCGGGGGAGTGGGTGCGTGGGGTGGGTGAGACCGGGTGATGGGTGCGTTGTGTGGTGAGACGGGGGGAGTGGGTGCGTGGGGTGGGTGAGATGGGGGGAGTGGGTGCGTGGGGTGGGTGAGATGGGGGGAGTGGGTGCATGTGATGGGGGAGGTGGGGTAGTGGGTGTGTGGTGAGAGAGTGGCTGCTTGCGGGGAGGAGGTGGGGGAGTGGGTGTGTGGTGGGGGGTGGGTGTGTGGTCGGGGAGTGGGTGTGTGGTGGGGCAGTGGGTGCGTGCAGGTGGGGAGTGTGCGTTCGGGGGGAAAGTGGGTGCGTGTGGTGGGGGAGTGGGTGCGTGTCGTAGGTGGGGGCAGGCATGGAGGAGGGGGTGCAGGGAGGCGTGGAGGCGGGGGTGCGGGCAGGGAGGGAGACGGGGGTGCGGGCGGGGAGGGAGACGGGGGTGCGGGCGGGGGCGAGTGGGGGTGCATGCGGGGGGGAGTGGGTGCATGTCGTGGGTGAGACGGGGTTGGGTGCGTGAGCTGGGTGAGACGGGGGGAGTGGGTGCGTGGGGTGGGTAAGACGGGGGTGTGGATACGTGGTGTGGGTGCGACCGGGGGAGTGGGTGCATGGGGTGGGTGAGACCGGGGGAGTGCGTGCGGGGCGGGGAGACGGGGGAGTGGGTGCGGGTGGGGAGTGTGCATGCGGGGGGAGTGGGTACGTGTGGTGGGTGAGACTGGGGTTGGGTGCGGGTGGTGGTGCGACGGGGGGAGTGGGTGCGTGTGGTGGGTGAGACGGGGGGGTGTGGGTGCGTGTGGTGGGTGAGACAGGGGGAGTGGGTGCGTGTGGTGGGTGAGACGGGGGGAGTGGGTGCGTGGGGTGAGTGAGACCGGGGGATTGGGTGCGTGGGGTGGGTGAGATTGGGGACTGGGTGCGTGGGGAGGGAGACGGGGGATTGGGTGCATGGGGGTGGGAGACGGGGGATTGGGTGCGTGGGGGTGGGAGACGTGATAGTGGATGCATGGGGTGAGTGAGACGGGGAGTGGGTGCGTGAGGTGGGTGAGACGGGGGGAGTGGGTGCGTTGGGGGCGAGACGGGGGAGTGGATGCTGGGGGGGAGACGGGGGAGTGGGTGTTTGGGGGGGGGAGACAGGGGAGTGGGTGCGTGCGGGGGGGAGGTGGGAGAGTGGGTGCGTGCCGGGGGGGGGGCTGGAGATGGGGGAGTGGGTGCGTGCGGGGGGGGGGGGGGGGAGAGTGGGTGCGTGCCGGGGGGGGGGCTGGAGATGGGGGAGTGGGTGCGTGCCGGGGGGGGAGACGGGGGAGTGGGTGCGTGGCGGGGGGGGGAGACAGGGGAGTGGGTGCGTGCGGGGGGGGGGGGGGAGAGTGGGTGCGTGCCGGGGGGGGGGCTGGAGATGGGGGAGTGGGTGCGTGCCGGGGGGGGAGACGGGGGAGTGGGTGCGTGGCGGGGGGGGGAGACAGGAGAGTGGGTGTGTGGTGGGGGGGAGACGGGGGAATGGGTGCGTCCGGGGGGGAGGTGGGGGAGTGGGTGTGCGGTGGGGGAGTGGGTGCGTGGTGGGGGGTGGGGGAAGATGGGGGAGTGGGTGCGTGCCGGGGGGGGGAGACGGGGGAGTGGGTGCGTGGCGGGGGGGGTGAGACGGGGGAGTGGGTGCGTGGCGGGGGGGGTGAGACGGGGGAGTGGGTGCGTGCCGGGCGGGGAGACGGTGGAGTGGTGCGTGCCGGGGGGGGAGACAGGGAGTGGGTGCATGCGGGGAGGTAGACGGTGGGGGGGGAGGTGGGGGAGTGGGTGTGTGGAGGGGGCGTGGTGGGTGCGGGGGGAAGATGGTGGAGTGGTTGTGTGGTCAGGGAGTGGTTGTGTGGTGGGGGAGTGGTTGTGTGGTGGGGGAGATGGGCGACTGTGTGCGTGCCGGTGTGGTGACGGCGAGTGGGTGCGTGCGGGGGGTGGGGGGTAGACAGGGGTGCGTGCGGTGGGGGGAGGGGTGGAGTGGGTGTGCGTGCGGGTGGGGAGTGTGCGTTTGGGGGGGAAGTGGATGCGTGTGGTGGGGGAGTGGGTGCGTGTCGTGGGTGAGATGGGGGAAGTGGGTGCAGGCAGGCGTGGAGGCAGGGTGCGGGCGGGGGGGAGACGGAGGTGCGGGCAGGGGGGGAGACGGGGGTGCGGGCGGGGGGTGTGGGGGTGCGGGCGGGTGGGGTGTATGCGTGCGGGGGGTTGGGTGCGTATGCTGGGTGAGACGGGGGTGGTGGGTGCATGGGGTGGGTGAGACGGGGGTGTGAGTACGTGGGGTGGGTGTGACCGGGGGAGTGGGTGCGTGGGGTGGGTGAGACCGGGTGATGGGTGCGTTGTGTGGTGAGACGGGGGGAGTGTGTGCGTGGGGTGGGTGAGATGGGGGGAGTGGGTGCGTGGGGTGGGTGAGATGGGGGGAGTGGGTGCATGTGATGGGGGAGGTGGGGTAGTGGGTGTGTGTGAGAGAGTGGCTGCTTGCGGGGAGGAGGTGGGGGAGTGGGTGTGTGGTGGGGGGTGGGTGTGTGGTCGGGGAGTGGGTGTGTGGTGGGGCAGTGGGTGCGTGCAGGTGGGGAGTGTGCGTTCGGGGGGGAAGTGGGTGCGTGTGGTGGGGGAGTGGGTGCGTGTCGTAGGTGGGGGCAGGCATGGAGGAGGGGGTGCAGGCAGGCGTGGAGGCGGGGGTGTGGGCAGGGAGGGAGACGGGGGTGCGGGCGGGGGCGAGTGGGTGCATGTCGTGGGTGAGACGGGGTTGGGTGCGTGAGCTGGGTGAGACGGGGGGAGTGGGTGCGTGGGGTGGGTAAGACGGGGGTGTGAATACGTGGTGTGGGTGCGACCGGGGGAGTGGGTGCATGGGGTGGGTGAGACCCGGGGGAGTGCGTGCGGGGCGGGGAGACGGGGGAGTGGGTGCGTGCGTGGGGAGGGAGACGGGGTTGCGGGCTGGGGGGGAGTGCGTGCAGGGGGGAGACGGGGGTGCGTGCGGGTGGGGAGTGTGCGTGCGGGGGGAGTGGGTACGTGTGGTGGGTGAGACTGGGGTTGGGTGCGGGTGGTGGTGCGACGGGGGGAGTGGGTGCGTGTGGTGGGTGAGACGTGGGGGTGTGGGTGCGTGTGGTGGGTGAGACAGGGGGAGTGGGTGCGTGTGGTGGGTGAGACGGGGGGAGTGGGTGCGTGGGGTGAGTGAGACGGGGGGAGTGGGTGCGTGGGGTGGGTGAGATTGGGGACTGGGTGCGTGGGGAGGGAGACGGGGGATTGGGTGCATGGGGGTGGGAGACGGGGGATTGGGTGCGTGGGGGTGGGAGACGTGATAGTGGATGCATGGGGTGAGTGAGACGGGGGGAGTGGGTGCGTTGGGGGCGAGACGGGGGAGTGGATGCTGGGGGGGAGACGGGGGAGTGGGTGTTTGGGGGGGGAGACAGGGGAGTGGGTGCGTGCGGGGGGGAGGTGGGAGAGTGGGTGCGTGGTGGGTGGGGGGGGACTTGAGATGGGGGAGTGGGTGCGTGCCGGGGGGGGGAAACAGGGGAGTGGGTGCGTGCGGGGGGTGGGGAGAGTGGGTGCGTGGTGGGGGGGGGGGCTGGAGATGGGGGAGTGGGTGCGTGCCGGGGGGGAGACGGGGGAGTGGGTGCGTGGCGGGGGGGGGAGACAGGGGAGTGGGTGTGTGGTGGGGGGGAGACGGGGGAATGGGTGCGTCCGGGGGGGAGGTGGGAGAGTGGGTGTGCGGTGGGGGAGTGGGTGCGTGGTGGGGGGTGGGGGAAGATGGGGGAGTGGGTGCGTGCCGGGGGGGGGGAGACGGGGGAGTGGGTGCGTGGCGGGGGGGGGGGGAGACGGGGGAGTGGGTGCGTGCCGGGCGGGGAGACGGTGGAGTGGTGCGTGCCGGGGGGGGAGACAGGGAGTGGGTGCATGCGGGGAGGTAGACGGGGGGTGGGGGGGGGGAGGTGGGAGTGGGTGTGTGGAGGGGGCGTGGTGGGTGCGGGGGGAAGATGGTGGAGTGGTTGTGTGGTCAGGGAGTGGTTGTGTGGTGGGGGAGTGGTTGTGTGGTGGGGGAGATGGGCGACTGTGTGCGTGCCGGTGTGGTGACGGCGAGTGGGTGCGTGCAGGGGGTGGGGGGTAGACAGGGGTGCGTGCGGTGGGGGGAGGGGGGGAGTGGGTGTGCGTGCGGGTGGGGAGTGTGCGTTTGGGGGGGAAGTGGATGCGTGTGGTGGGGGAGTGGGTGCGTGTCGTGGGTGAGATGGGGGAAGTGGGTGCAGGCAGGCGTGGAGGCAGGGTGCGGGCGGGGGGGGAGACGGAGGTGCGGGCAGGGGGGGAGACGGGGGTGCGGGCGGGGGGTGTGGGGGTGCGGGCGGGTGGGGTGTATGCGTGCGGGGAGTTGGGTGCGTATGCTGGGTGAGACGGGGGTGGTGGGTGCATGGGGTGGGTGAGACGGGGGTGTGAGTACGTGGGGTGGGTGTGACCGGGGGAGTGGGTGCGTGGGGTGGGTGAGACCAGGTGATGGGTGCGTTGTGTGGTGAGACGGGGGGAGTGGGTGCGTGGGGTGGGTGAGATGGGGAGAGTGGGTGCATGTGATGGGGGAGGTGGGGTAGTGTGTGTGTGGTGAGAGAGTGGCTGCTTGCGGGGAGGAGGTGGGGGAGTGGGTGTGTGGTGAGAGAGTGGCTGCTTGCGGGGAGGAGGTGGGGGAGTGGGTGTGTGGTGGGGGGTGGGTGTGTGGTCGGGGAGTGGGTGTGTGGTGGGGCAGTGGGTGCGTGCAGGTGGGGAGTGTGCGTTCGGGGGGGAAGTGGGTGCGTGTGGTGGGGGAGTGGGTGCGTGTCGTAGGTGGGGGCAGGCATGGAGGAGGGGGTGCAGGCAGGCGTGGAGGCGGGGGTGCGGGCAGGGAGGGAGACGGGGGTGCGGGCGGGGGCAAGTGGGGGTGCATGCGGGGGGGAGTGGGTGCATGTCGTGGGTGAGACGGGGTTGGGTGCGTGAGCTGGGTGTGACGGGGGGAGTGGGTGCGTGGGGTGGGTAAGACCGGGGTGTGGATACGTGGTGTGGGTGCGACCGGGGGAGTGGGTGAGACCGGGGGAGTGCGTGCGGGGCGGGGAGACGGGGGAGTGGGTGCGTGCGTGGGGAGGGAGACGGGGTTGCGGGCTGGGGGGGAGTGCGTGCAGGGGGGAGACGGGGGTGCGTGCGGGTGGGGAGTGTGCGTGCGGGGGGAGTGGGTATGTGTGGTGGGTGAGACTGGGGTTGGGTGCGGGTGGTGGTGCGACGGGGGTAGTGGGTGCGTGTGGTGGGTGAGACGGGGGGGTGTGGGTGCGTGTGGTGGGTGAGACGGGGGAGTGGGTGCGTGTGGTGGGTGAGACGGGGGGAGTGGGTGCGTGGGGTGAGTGAGACGGGGGGAGTGGGTGCGTGGGGTGGGTGAGATTGGGGACTGGGTGCGTGGGGAGGGAGACGGGGGATTGGGTGCATGGGGGTGGGAGAGGGGGATTGGGTGCGTGGGGGTGGGAGACGTGATAGTGGATGCATGGGGTGAGTGAGACGGGGAGTGGGTGCGTGAGGTGGGTGAGACGGGGGGAGTGGGTGCGTTGGGGGCGAGACGGGGGAGTGGGTGTTTGGGGGGGGAGGCGGAGGAGTGTGTGTTTGGGGGAGAAGACAGGGGACTGGGCGCGTGGTGGGGGAGTGGGTGTATCGGGGGGGAGACGGGGGAGTGGGCGCGTGGTGGGGCTGTGGGTGTTTATGGGGGGAGACGGGGGAGTGGGCGCGTGGTGGGGGTGCGGGTGTTTATGGGGGAGACGGGGGAGTGGGCGCGTGGTGGGGGAGTGGGTGCGTGGGGGTGAAGACGGGGGAGTGGGCGCGTGGTGGGGGAGTGGGTGCGTGGGGGTGAAGATGGGGGAGTGGGTACGTGGGGGTGGAGACAGGGACTGGGTGCGTGGGGGGGCAGACGGGGGAGTGGGAGCGTGGGGGGCAGACTGGGGAGTGGGAGCGTGTAGGGCGGGAGACGGGGGAGTGGGTGTGTGTAGGGGGGGAGACGGGGGAGTGGGTGTGTGGGGGTGGTGGAGAAGGGGGAGTGGGTGTGTGGGGGTGGTGGAGACATGGGAGTGGGTGTGTGGGAGTGCTGGAGACATGGGAGTGGGTGTGTGGGGGCGGTGGAGACGGGGGAGTGGGTGTGTGGGAGCGGGGGCGAGGGTGTGTGGGGGCGGTGGTGACAGGAGAGTGGGTGTGTGGGAGCAGTGGAGACGGGGGAGTGGGTGTGTGTTGGGGGGGAGATGGAGTGGGTGTGTGGGGTAGTGGAGATGGGGGAGTGGGTGTGTGGGGGGGGAACGGGAGAGTGGGTGTGTGGGGGGGGGGAACGCGGGAGTGGGTGTGTGGGGGGGAGAACGCGGGAGTGGGTGTGTGGGGGGGGAGATGGGGGAGTGGGTGTTGGCAGGGAGACGGGAGTGGAGACGGGGGAGTGGGTGTCGGGAGGGGAGACGGGAGTGGAGACGGGGGAGTGGGTGTCGGGGGTGAGAAGGGAGTGGAGATGGGGGTGTGGGAGGAATGGAGAGCGTACTGGGATGTGGGGGTGATGGAGCTTGCCCAGTGTCAGGGGCAGAACTGATTGTACGGTTGGTGTGGGGATTGGATCTTGCCGGTTGTACCCGGGATGCAGCAGTTTGTACAGATTTTCGAGTACTGTTTGTATGACTGAGTTAGTCGTATGGGAGTAAGGTGATAGTGCAGGTTGTGCAGGGGGTGAGGATGGAGCAATGAATTTGGTTGTGCAGGGGACAGGTACAGTAGGATGGAGCTGGTTGCATAGGAAGAGGGTATGGATGTGATGGGACGGTTTGTGTGGGAATAGGGGCAATGGAACTGATTGTGTGGCAGGAGAGGGTGTTGTACAGATTGTGGGATTGGATTAGATTCCTTCCAGTGTGGAAATAGGCCATTTGGCCCAACAAGTCCATACAGACCCTCTGAAGAGTAACCCACCCACACTCATTCCCCTACCCTATGTTTACCCCTGAGTGCACTTAACACTATGGGCAATTTAGCCTCACTAATTCACCTGGCCTGCACATCTTTGGATTGTGAAAGGAAACCAGAGCACCCAGGGGAGGATGTCCAAAATCCACACAGATCCCCGAGATGAGAATCAATCTTAGTCCCTGGCACTGTGAGGCATCAGTGCTAACCACTGAGCCACCATGCTGCAGTAATGGAGCTGGTTGAAGGGGGCTGTTAGATAATAGAGTTGGTTGTGTAGGAGTTTGGGAATGGAGGTTGTTGAACTAGTGTTGTGGAGCTGGTTGTACTGTATATAGAGTATTTTGTGTAGTGATGGAACTTGTCCTGCTCCATGGCTGTGCTACTATGTTAAAATTGTATATAGGTCTATGATGTAATTGACTGTACAAGTATGTTGTTTGCTCTTGACTTGTAGGTGCACTGTGTACTGCATGAGTGAATTGGAGTTTTGCCATGCTTCCTGGAGTCTTCTCAGAGAGGTGAGTGGAAGTCCTTGTACTGTGTATTGACTTGCTTTGCCCTTCCTGCATTTTTTGCCTACTGACCTTGAGTTAAAACAATGTGATGGATTTGGGCATCTTCACTTATTTCTGTATTCAATGCCTTCCTCTTGCTTTAAATTTAAAACTTATACCAATGATGTTTTCTGTGCTTTTATGTTTTTCCTTCCATTGTTAGTTTATCTGCATCTTGCTTCTCCATTGACCTAATTTAATCCCTGAACTGTTGTTACAAATCTTCATTCTTTAGAAAATAGATCTCTGGCACCAAGTCCCCACTTCTTCTGTCACAGTTTGCCTATTTCTTCACAGCTTCGATCTGTCCCTATCACAGCTTCTGAGTTATTTCTTCAGTGTTCTTTCTTTCGTATGAAAGAGAGGAGTGGATATGATCGACTGTTCACATACAAATCCTTCCCTTTCCATATCACAGCATGAACTTAAGACCAGAAGGCAGGAGGAGGCTCCTTTCACCCATCCAAGAGATCTGCTCCAGCACCGGGACAGAGCAAACAGCCCTGGGCCTGGGGATCGTGTGCGGGTGTCTCCAAAGATCAGGAATGACAGCCCATCAACATCACCCACTCCCTCTGGTGGAAACCATGCTTTACAGCATGTTAAAGATATCTTCTTTTAGTTTATGGTTTTTAAATCAACCACAATTCTTGAGGTGTGAGCAAGATGTCGTAGTTCTTTTGGAGGTTGTATTCTCATGGTATTTGCATAGGAAGCTAATGACCTGGCCAGGGGAATTGAATGTGGGGACAATGATAAGAGATGTACTTGTGGTCTGTCTTGGATTTGTTAGCGCAAGTCTAAAGGGTAATGTGGTAACTTGGATCTTTGACTAAAAAAATCTCTACTTGCTTCAAGAAGACCACCATCATCACAGTACCTTAGAAGGATACATACAACATGCCTTAATGACTACTGCCTATTGGCTCTGAAATCATGAAGTGCATCGAAAGGCTGGTCATGTGCACATCAACTCTAGTCTCCCAGCCTGTCTCAATCCCCTGCAATTTGCCTCTTGACATAACAGGTGCACAGTGGACACCATTTCACTAGGCCTGCGCTCATCCCTGGAACATCTTGACAACAATGACACCTATGTGAAAGTGAGGACTACAGATGCTGAGATCAGAGTCAAAAAGTGTGGAAAAGCACATGGTCAGGCAGCATCCGAGGAACAGGAGAGTCGATGTTTCAATCGTAAGCTCTTCATCAGGAATGGTGGGGGGGGTGCACAGGCCCAAGGGGGCTGAGAGGTAAGTAGGAGGGGTGGGGGGGGATGGCAAGAAGGTAGATAAAGGTGGGGAGGTGATGGTGATCAGTTGGACTGGAGGGTATAGCCTAATCCAAGCCACCCAATGCCTCGAGGAAGAACGCCTCATCTTCTGCCTTAGGAACCTCCAACCACACAGCATCCAGGCCAAATTCACCAGTGTCCTTGTAATTGAGGAAATTACAATCCTCAACTGGGCTGGCCAACGTGTGATTCCAGGAAAAGCGCAGCAGGTCAGGCAGCATCTAGGGAACAGGAGAATCGATGTTTCGGGCATTAGCCCTTCTTCAGGAATGCCCGAAACGTCGATTCTCCTGTTCCCTAGATGCTGCCTGACCTGCTGCGCTTTTCCAGCAACACATTTCCATCTCTGATCTCCAGCATCTGCAGACCTCACTTTCTCCTCAACGTGTGATTCCAGACCTACAGCAATGTGGTTGACTCTCAACTGCCTCCTAGGCGATTAGGGAAAGGCAATAAATGCTGGCCAATAAATCCAGCAACGCCATCAACCCATGAATTGAATTTTTAAAACCATTCCAGCTTCTCACTCTGAACCTGCAGGGTGAATTCTATGAAATTATGGCCAATTCCCCCTAGAGATTGCTTCACTTTAACATCACATCACCAAATGCAGAATTGCTTCTTCCCGAATGGGCTGCCCCAAAACAAAGCTTGTAGACATTCCATGAAATCCTTTTCTTGAGATTTGCTACCAAGCTGATTTTCCCAGTCCACTTGCATATTGAAATCCCCTTTGCTTTCTTACATGCCTTTTGTGTCTGCCAGTTTATTTTCTGCACCACATCCTCACCACCGCTATGAGGCCCATATATAACTTCCATCAGGGTATTTTCTCCTTTGTGGTTCCTTAACTCTACCCACAAAGATTCTATGCTTTTCAACTCTACACTATTTGCTATCAATTTAATTTCACTTCGTATGAACAGGGCAACCCTGACCGCTCTGCCCATGTGCCTATTCTATTGATACAACATGTATACTAGGATATTTAGTTCCTAGCCCTAATCCCTTTGCAGCAACGTCTGGCAGCACGGTGACACAGTGGTTAGCACTGCTGCCTCACTGCACCAGAGACTCGGGTTCAATTCCCGCCTCAGGCAACTGACTGTGTGGAGTTTGCACATTCTCCCCATGTCTGCGTGGGTTTCCTCCGGGTGCTCCGGTTTCCTCCCACAGTCCAAAAATGTGCATGTTAGCTGAATTGGCCATGCTAAATTGCCCGTAGTGTTAGGTGAAGGGGTAAATGTAGGGGAATGGGTCTGGGTGGATTGCGCTTCGGTGGGTCGGTGTGGACTTGTTGGGCCGAAGGGTCTGTTTCCACACTAAGTAATCTAAAGAAGATAATATAAATTAATCTAATCTAATCTCTGAGATACCCACGACGTTGTACATCCCAATTTCAATCTACAGTACGAGCTCATTTGCCCTGTTTCCTGCACTGCATATATTTAAGTACGACATCCTCATCGTCATGCCAATCTTTAGTGTGTTACAGTGACAGCACAGCAGCCTTTGTTACTCACTGTATATCAGTTACATTCACTGTGTTGCAGTCTTGGCACCACTGTAACAGACGATGTGTCATAGACTGATGTACTATCACTGCAACACCCAGTGAAGATGTGAGGCTGATGTATCGTACCTAACACAGTGAGTTTAACACAGTGATGGTGAGTGTCAAATATTGATGAACTTTAATTTTAACACAATGAGTCACAGACTGCAACTGGAACCCAGTTTTCAATCGTAAGCTCTTCATCAGGAATTGGGGGGTTGTGCGGCCCAAAGGGGCTGAGAGATAAATAGGAGGGGTGGGGTGGGGTTAGCAGGAAGGTGGCTTTGAAGGCGATAGGTAGATGAAGATGGAGGGTGATGGTGATCGTTCAGACCCGAAGGATATAGCCAAATCCAACTCACACAATGCCTGGAGGAAGAATGCTTCATCTTTCATCTTGGGACCCTCCAACCACATGGCGCCAATGTCGATTTCACCAGTTTCATCATCTCCCCTCCCCCCTACCTTATTCCAGATCCAACCCTCCAATTTGACATCACCCTGTTGAACTGTCCTATCTGAGCATCTTCCTTCACACCTATCGTCTCCACCCTCCATTCTGCGCTATCACCATCACACACCCCATTCATCTACTTTACGCCTTCCAAGCCACCTTCCCACCCAGCCCCAAGCCCCCCGTCCTATTTATCCCCCAGCCCCTGTGGGGCCCCCGCATTCCTGATGAAGAGTTTATGTCTGAAACATTCATTCTACTTCTCCACGGATGCTGCCTGACCTGCTGTGCTTTTCCAGCTCCACACTTTTTAACAATGACACTTATGTCAGACTCCTACTCATTGACTACATCTCCAGCTTCAACACCATTATCCCCTCCAGACTGATCTCAAAACTCCGAGACCTAGGTCGTACCTCAGTCCTCTGCAACAGGAGCCTCAGCTTCCTGACCCACGGACTGCAATCAGTGAAGATAGACAACTATACCTCCTCCACGGTAACACTCAACAGTGGATCCCCCCCAAGGATGTGTTCTCAGACCCCTACTGTTCTCCCTGTACATCCATGACTCTGTTGCCAAATTGTGAACAAACACCATCTACAAGTTTGCTGGTGACACCACCGCAGTAGGACGGATGACCTGATGCAATGATAACAACCTCTCTCTCAATGTCGGCAAATCTAAAGAATTGATGATTGACGTCAGAAAGAATGGAGGCGAACAGGCCTGCAACTGCAGCAATGGAGCAGAGGTTGAGAGTGTTAAGTTCCTACGATAACTAACAACCTGTCCTGAACTTCCCATGTAGATGTGATGGTCACCAAAGGCCCAACAACACTTCTTCTTCCTCAAGCGGCTCAGGTAATATGGTGAGTCCATAACAACCCTCACCAACTTTTAAAAATGCACCACAGAAAGCATTTAATTCAGGTGCATGACAGCCTGGTATGGCAACTGTGCTCCCCAGGACCAGAAGAAACTACGGAAGGTTATGTGCACACCCAGGACCATCGTAGAACCTCCTATCTACGGACTCCATTTACACATCTAGTTGGAGAAAGTGAGGACTGCAGATGCTGGAGAAGAGAGCTGAAAATGTGATGCTGGAAAAGCGCAGCAGGTCAAGCAGCATCCAAGGAGCAGAAGAATCGACGTTTCGGGCATGAGCCCTTCTTCAGGAATGAGGAAAGTGTGCCAAGCAGGCTAAGATAAAAGGTAGGGAGGAGGGACTTAGGGGACGGGCGTTGGAAATGCAATAGGTGGATGGAGATTAAGGTGAGGGTGATAGGCCGGAGTGGGGGTGGGGGCGGAGAGGTCAGGAAGAAGATTGCAGGTTAGGAAGGTGGTGCTGAGTTCGAGGGTTGGGACTGAGACAAGGTGGGGGGAGGGGAAATAAGGAAACTGGAGAAATCCGAGTTCATCTCTTGTGGTTAGAGGGTTCCTAGGCAGAAGATGAGGCGCTCTTCCTCCAGCAGTAGTGTTGCTATGGCCTGGCGATGGAGGAGTCCAAGGACCTGTATGTCCTTGGTGGAGTGGGAGGGGGAGTTGAAATGTTGAGCCACGGGGTGGTTGGTTTGGTTGGTCCGGGTGTCCCAGAGGTGTTCTCTGAAACGTTCCGCAAGTAGGCGGCCTGTCTCCCCAATATAGAGGAGGCCACATCGGGTGCAGCGGATGCAGTAAATGATGTGTGTGAAGGTGCAGGTGAATTTGTGGCGGATATGGAAGGATCCCTTGGGTCCTTAGAGGGAAGTAAGGGGGGACGTGTGGGCGCAAGTTTTGCATTTCTTGTGGTTGCAGGGGAAGGTACCGGGAGTGGAGGTTGGGTTGGTGGGTGTGTGGACCTGACGAGGTAGTCACGGAGGGAGTGGTCTTTTCAGAACGCTGATAGGGGAGGGGAGGGAAATATATCCCTGGTGATAGGGTCCGTTTGGAGGTGGCGGAAATGACGACGGATGGTATGATGTATATGGAGGTCGGTGGAGTGGTAGGTGAGGACCACTGGGGTTCTGTCCTGGTGGCGATTGGAGGGGCGGGGCTCAAGGGCGGAGATGCGGTGGAGAGCATCGTCGATCACGTCTGGGGGGAAATTGCGGTCTTTAAAGAAGGAGGCCATCTGGGTTGTACGGTATTGGAACTGGTCCTCCTGGGAGCAGATGCGGCGGAGACGAAGGAATTGGGAATATGGGATGACGTTTTTACAGAGGGGAGGGTTGAGGGAAATGTAGTCTAGGTAGCTGGGGGAGTCGGTCGATTTATAGTAAATCTGTCCGTGTTGATTTGGTCGCCCGAGATAGAAATGGAAAGGTCTAGGAAGGGGAGGGAGGAGTCTGAGACGGTCCAGGTAAAGTGGATGAACTGTTCAACCTCCTCGTGGGAGCACGAGGCAGCACCGATACAGTCATCGATGTAGCGGAGGAAAAGGTGGGGGGTGGTGCCAGTGTAGCTGCGGAAGATGGACTGTTCCACATATCCTACGAAGAGGCAGGCAAAGCTGGGGCCCATGCGGGTGCCCATGGCTACTCCTTTGGTTTGGAGGAAGTGGGAGGATTGGAAAGAGAAGTTGTTCAGGGTGAGGACCAGTTCAGTCAGTCGAAGGAGGGTGTCAGTGGAAGGGTACTGGTTGGTACGGCAGGAAAGGAAGAAGCGGAAGGCTTTGAGTCCTTCATGATGGGGGATGGAGGTGTACATGGACTGGATGTCCATGGTGAAGAAAAGGCGTTGGGGACCGGGGAAGCGAAAATCATGGAGGAGGTGGAGGGCGTGGGTGGTGTCCCGAACGTAGGTGGGGAGTTCTTAGACTAAGGGGGACAGGACGGTGTCGAGGTATGCAGAGATGAGTTCGGTGGGGCAGGAGCAGGCTGAGACAATGGGTCGGCCGGGGCAGTCAGGCTTGTGGATTTTGGGCAGGAGGTAGAAACGGGCGGTGCGGGTTTGTGGGACTATGAGGTTGGAGGCGGTGGATGGGAGATCCCCTGAGGTGATGAGGTTATGGATGGTCTGTGAGATGATGGTTTGGTGGTGGGAGGTGGGGTCATGGTCAAGGGGACAGTAGGAGGAGGAGTCTGCGAGCTGGCATTTAGCCTCAGCGGTGTAAAGGTCGGTGCGCCAAACTACTACCGCGCCTCCCTTGTCTGCCGGTTTGATAGTGAGGTTGGGGTTGGAACGGAGGGAGTGGAGGGCTGCACATTCCGAGGGTGAGAGGTTGGAGTGGGTGAGAGGGATGGAGAGGTTGAGGCGGCTAATGTCACGGCGGCAGTTGGCTATGAAGAGATCGAGGGAAGGTAAGAGGCCAGCACGGGGTGTCCAGGTGGATGGGGGCGGAGGCGTGAGAAGGGGTCGTCAGAGGGTGGGCGAGAGTCCTGGTTGAAGAAGTAGGCACGGAGGCAAAGGCAGCGGAAGAATTGTTCGATGTCTCGCCGTGTGTTGAACTCGTTAATCCAAGAGCGTAGGGGAATGAAGGTGAGGCCTCTGCCGATGACTGATCTTCATCCTCAGAGAGGGGTAGTTCTGGAGGGATGGTGAAAACATGGCAGGGCTGGGAGCTAGGACCTGCTGTGGGGCTGGAGCTGGGAGTGGGGGTGGGGTTAGGCGTGGGAGCGGGGTTAGGTGCGCGAACGGAGATCAGCGTGGGGGCGGGGTTAGGCGTGCAGACAGAGATCAGCATGGGGCGGGGTTAGGCGTGGTGACGGAGATCGGCGTGGGGCGGGGTTAGGCGTGGTGACGGAGATCGGCATGGGGGTGGAGACGCATGCGGCGTGGTCGTTGTGCAGGTTAGTGATGTCACTGGGGGCGGAAGTGGCTGTGGCGACGGCAACCCAGGGGGCGGAAGTGGCTGTGGCGATGGCAGGAACGGTGTTGTTCCCGATAACTGCGAATCTGTCGGCGATGGTCTTCCTGGCCATCGTGGAGGCGGTTGTCTGGGCGGCGATCGCAGAAGCTGCAAGGTCGGTGGGGGCGGAATGACTTCACAGTTCGCGGGGGCGGTTGCTGCCGTGGGCGCTGCAGCGGCCGCGTGGTTAATGGCGCCTGAGTGATTTCGGAGGCCGATGGAAGATTCTGGAACAGTTGAGGAACCCAGAGTGTGAGGGTAAGTACATGAAAGTTTTTGGTACTTACTGTCTTTAATTTCCGATATGGCTAGGAAGAACTGTTTGTTTAGTGTATGGATTCTTCTGTGGATGAAGAACAGTAGAGGTCCTTTGCAAGTCTGTGAGAGTGTTGTCCTGAGCTGGGGTAGGTCTAATTGCAGGGAACGTAGGTAGCGGCGCATGGCTGCAAGCATGGAGCGGAGGATCCGGAGGGAGGTCTGTTGGTGGAGGCTTCGGATTTGTTGTAGGTACTGGTTGTCCTGGTTGGGTCCAAATTTTGTTGGTCTGAACGTAGTCCGGAGTCCGTGCGGGGTCAGTCGGTTCCGTAGGCAGGTGCTAAGGAAGGATATGTGGCTGTGGTAGCGAGTCTGTTTGAGAACGTGGCTGAAGAGTTTCTGGGCAGTGGAGATGACCTGGGGTGTGCAATGAGAGAGGGACTCACTGAAATCCTTGTAGAGGGAGGAAGAGAGCTTCTTCAAGGAAGGCATCCTTGCAAGAGGATTCGCAGTAGGTTAAAATCTTCTAGGAGAAAGTGAGGACTGCAGATGCTGGAGATCAGAGCTGAAAATGTGTTGCTGGAAAAGCGCAGCAGGTCAGGCAGCATCCAAGGAGCAGGAGAATCGATGTTTCGGGCTTGAGCCCTTCTTCAGGAATGAGGAAAGTGTGCCAAGCAGGCTAAGATAAAAGGTAGGGAGGAGGGACTTAGGGGAGGGGCGTTGGAAATGCGATAGGTGGAAGGAGGTTAAGGTGAGGGTGATAGGCCGGAATGGGGGTGGGGGCGGAGAGGTCAGGAAGAAGATTGCAGGTTAGGAAGGTGGTGCTGAGTTCGAGGGTTGGGACTGAGACAAGGTGGGGGGAGGGGAAATAAGGAAACTGGAGAAATCTGAGTTCATCCTTTGTGGTTGGAGGGTTCCTAGGCGGAAGATGAGGCGCTCTTCCTCCAGCCGTCGTCTTGCTATGGTCTGGCGATGGAGGAATCCAAGGACCTGCAGGTCCTTGGTGGAGTGGGAGGGGGAGTTGAAGTGTTGAGCCACGGGGTTGGTTGGGTTGATTGGTCCGGGGGTCCAGAGGTGTTCTCTGAAACGTTCCGCAAGTAGGCGGCCTGTCTCTCCAGTATAGAGGAGGCCATATCGGGTGCAGCGGATGCAGTAAATGATGTGTGTGGAGGTGCAGATGAATTTGTGGCGGATATGGAAGGATCCCTTGGGGCCTTGGAGGGAAGTAAGGGGGGGGTGTGGGCGCAAGTTTTGCATTTCTTGCGGTTGCAGGGGAAGGTGCCGGGAGTGGAGGTTGGGTTGGTGGAGGGTGTGGACCTGACGAGGGAGTCACGGAGGGAGTGGTCTTTTCGGAACTCTGATAGGGGAGGGGAGTGAAATATATCCCTGGTGGTGGGGTCCGTTTGGAGGTGGCAGAAATGACGACGGATGATATGATGTGTATGGAGGTTGGTGGGGTGGTAGGTATTCCCAACATTATATAGCAGTGGTTGATGCCACCTCCATATTACAGAGCAGAGGGTATATATTAGATTGTATATAAGGTTAAATTTCCTTCATGTATTTGATTGTTTAATATTTATTTCTGTATAATTATTATTCATGATTGTGTATTGTGGAAAAATAAAGTAAATTGTCCAAGAGTTTCATTTTGTGCACATCAGGACAATTGGCAAGAAATATCAATATGAAGTAAAAGAAACAATTCAGTTGCACTGGGCGAGATTGCTGATTGGTTGGCAAGTAGACAAGAATCATTGCCATGGGAAATCCATCTATCAGAGACCTCTTACCACCAATTAGCACTGTCCTTTCAGAATGGAGGCATATTATTTTCCTATTGTATTGGTAATTCTTGTTTATTTTCTGATGCATGCATACGGAAAACATTAACTTTCTTTCAGCAAAGTCAAGTTCTTTATGATCAAATGGTTCACTGAATTGAATGCCACATGAATATTTTGGATTATCGCTTTATATTGAAGGGCTAGAGCTTCGGCACAAAGATCACCTACAAAAGCAGAGGAAGAAACTCAAATTCACACCAGTGACAGGAAAGCAGTTTGCAAGAGATTGTGCATTGGATGAGAATTGCACACACTTAACAATTTCTGCTTCTATTTGCACAGCTGAAATGAGTGAAAAGATGGAGAAGATCATGAAAACATACCAAATGAATACCTCAGGAGAAAACATGTCCTTCAGTTCGATAAATTATTGAGTAGACAATGAAACAGACAGGTTTGGAACAACTGTAGTCATTAGGCAGGCAGGCATTGGGAAAATACCACAGTACAAAAATTACCATCACTGACCAAAAGGTAAAATATATCACCGGTTTAAATTTGTCTTTCAGTTCCAATTTCCACGGTTAAATGTAATACACTGTAGGAGAACCCTAATAGGCATGGTCCTAGAAACCTACCCTTATTTAGGAGATACAATGGAATATCTGTGGAAAGAACCTCAAAAGATATTGTTTCTGTTTGAAGATTTAATTTAATATTTAACAATCCGTTAAAATGATTCTGAAAAGAATGAGCATGAGTTGGGGAGATGCAAATTTTTGGGAAGGAGGGGTGCATGATCAAGTCTGAAAATTTGTTCGGGGGATGGCTGGCAGTGCACAATGCAGGAGGCACAAATTTGAAGGGGGAGTTGCATAATCAGGGGAAGAGATATTTGCAGAGAGTGAGTCTGATGGTAGAGTATCGAGGGGGTAGGGAGACGGGGGTTGGGAAGTTCTGGGGCGATATGTCCTACGGGGAAACAGGAAGTCAGAGGAGCAGTGAGAATGTAGGTCTGGAGTGACAGGAGAGAGAGAGAGAGCAAGGAGAGAATAGATAGACCAAAGAGAGAAGGAGATGGACACAAAGCAGAGTGGGCAAGAGAGAGGGAGAGAGATGAAAGAGAGAGATGAAAGATAGAGTGAAGAGAAAAAGCTAGAAACATAAGTAGAAGTCAGAACGAGAAAGCGAAGAGATAAAGTTTTTAAAAAGTGAATTAGAAAAAGCAGACATAAGGGGAAGAGAAAGAGGAGTCAGAAAGAGAACTAAAAAAGATAGACAGAGAATAAAGAGAGAGGCACAGAAAGGAGAGAAATCACAAGAGAAGAGACAGGAAAAAAAAGTGGAATAGAGAAAGAAACAAAAATGAGACTGCCAGTGAGGGAGAGCTCTCTCCATGGTTTCTTTCTCTCTCTCTCTCTGTCTGTCTCTCTCTTTGTCTCCCATCAGGGATAGACACAATTTGAGTCTGTTGACAGGGAAAGCATGGCTGCTTTGGGCAGACTTAAAGGATCAAAACTGGGATTAAGATTCAAGCAGGTCTCTCTCACACACAGAGATGGTGGTGGCGGTGGCGGCGGCGGTAGTAAGAGAGACAACAAAATGTATTCCTGGTCAGTCAACATTGCAAGAGGATTATGCCTGACAGAGTCAGGTCTAAATACCCCACAGGTCTGTCATTAAAAGCCCATCTTGTCCCAAATTCCAGTTCAATCAATCAGCGTGCAGCTACCTCAACCTGGAGCATACCTCCCGCAGATGTGAAACACACTAACAATCGTCTCTGTGGGATAGGAGAGGTGTATGGGGGAAAGCAGTAAATCAGAGTTTTAGCTCAATCCTGCCTGAGTCTGCCGCTGTCCTTCCCCTATCCCCAATGGAATAGACCCAGATTTGGAATACACAGAGACACAAAACCACAGCTTCAAACTCAGAGCAGCCACAACATGTGAGGAGTCCACAAATGAAAACAAAATTCTTGAACAATTGTGCACAAGAGTTTTGCAAAAATTAATGTCACTGAGATGAAGAAGTGGGGTCAGCAAGCTCAATGAGCTTGTGCTTTATTCAAATGCGATAAACCTGTACTATAACTGAACACAGTGTATTTACAGTTTAACATAAGGCGTTTGTAGAAATGAACATTTGTTTATCACAAAAATGAACAGAAGTGCATGATAGGATTGAACATAAGATTATGAAACAAGCATTTCCAGTGCCAAGGGATATTACAAAGCTGTTTCACATTTTCATTGAAAGTTCATCTATCAGTGCTAGGAATTAGCTGCTAAACACAAATTGTGTTAAAGATGTTTCAAGGCAATGTCAATTACTGCACACACACCACCAACAGTAATCTCCCTCTTCAGGGCTCTGTAAGTATCACTTTCATACACTGCCAATCACATCCTGATCTCCCTCTTCTGGGGACTGTAAACATTACACACACTCTTTACAGGACAAATAGGCAGACAACTCGAAATCCACATCCACCAGCAACAATTAGCTAATAAACACCATGACTAGCTGTCCGTAGCAGCTTTCCATATAGATGACAGGAACCACAGATTCGACTGGGACAACACCATGATCAGACAAGCTAAACAGAGGACAACCAGGCAACTTCTAGACGCATGGAGCTCATCCAGGGACTCCATCCACAAACACATTGATCAAGACCCATTACAGGGGGATCGAGTTTAAGAGCTGCGAGGTTTTTCTACAGCTCTACAAGTCCCTGGTGAGACCACACTTGGAATATTGTGTCCAACTTGAAGCAGCAGGAATGGAACCAAATAAATTCTGTTCGCCCTACTATAGGAAAGATTCAGAGGCTTTGGAGAGGGTGCAAAGAAGGTTGACCAGGATGCTGCCTTGACTGGAGGGCTTGCCTTACAAAGAAAGGTTGAATAAGCTCAGACTTTTCTCTCTGGAGAGAAGGAGGAAGAGAGGAGACCTGATCGAGGTATACAAGAGGAATAGATAAAGTCAATAGCCAGAGACTTTTCCCCAAGGCAGGATTGACTGGTACGAGGGGTCATTGTTTTAAGATATTAAAATAAAGGTATAGAGGTGATGTCAGAGATAGGTTCTTTATGTAGAGAGTTGTGAATGCATGGGATGCGTTGCTAGCTGTGGAGGTGGAAGCAGAGTCATTAGGGACATTTAAGCGACTGCTGGACATGCACATGGATAGCAGTGAGTTGAGGGGTGCGTAGGTTAAGTTATTATATTTTACATTAGGCACAACATTGTGGGCCAAAGGGTCTGTTCTGTGCTGTACCTTCCTATGTTCTATACTGGCTCCTGCAATGAACAACTGGCACCGGCAACTTGAAGCAGCAGGAATGGAACCAAATAAATTCCAGACAACAATACAGCAGTGCTTCACAGGAGGCTCCAAAGCGCTGAAGATGTCAAATTCCCTGCTTAGCGCACACATGCATACATGAACCCCCATAGTTGGCAGCAGATTTGCTGCCTCGTTAAACAAAAAAGATGTTTTCATAATTTGTTTTAGAAACTGAAAACAAAATGTTGGAACAAAGGTTACATACAACTTTTGTGAAAAGTAATTTGCTAGATTATGCTTGGCTCTTTTCTGGTTTTGAAATTATCACAAAGTAAAATAGACCACTATGTTTGAGTGGTTAATTAATTTATCGCCAAACAGTCTGACTCACTTTTTATTCAAATTAAACCAAATTGTTGCAAAATGATGGTACAACATGGTTCTGTGGAAGGTGAAGCGTATTCACCAAACTGACAGGACTTAGAGTCACAGTGATAAAAAAAACACGATATAATCGCTTAGGTCCAACAGTACATACCAAATATAATCCCAAATTAAACTAGTCCCACTTGCCTACTTCTGGCCCATATCCCTCCAGACCCCTCCTATTCATGTCATGAGCTAAGTGTCTTTTAAACATTTGAGGACGTTAGAATCCATGTTTAGAGCAGCAGCAGAGCTCAAATTGTACTTCGCTTTCCAGAAATCGCATGGTATGGCTTACATTAAGGGCTATTATTGTGGGAAAAAAAGACTTAAGTGTAGGATGTAACAAAATGAGCATGAGTAGAAAGTTAGATGGTTGATTGGGAGCAGACTACAGTCACAAATTGATATTTTTCTGGTTCTCAACTGTTTACAATTGATATGAATCACTAGGAGCAGAATATGTGTATATTAAATATCCTGAGTAGAAAGGGATAGGTGGGTAAGGTGTGGGGAGAACATAAGGAGGCTGAAAGTGAGTGCAGATCGGTTAAGTGAGGGGTCAAAGATCTGACAGATGGAGTACAATGTGAGAAAATGTGAAGTTGTTTATTTTAACAGAAAGATTGTCAAATAGAAGCCTAATATCTAAATCGACAGAGATTTCAGATCTGTGAGAAGCAGAGGAATCTTGGTGTCCTTGATCATGTGTCAGAAATGGTGAGAATGCAGGCAGAGCAAGTAAGAAGTAAAACTAACAAATTACTGTCATTTACTTCAATGGGAGTTAAATACACAAGCAGTGAGGTAATGCTTCACATATTCAATGCATTGTTGAGACAACATATAGAGGAGTAAGGAGAACATTGGACCCCATCCTTAAAAAAAGATGTAAAAACATTGAAACAGCTCAGAAAATGTTTACACAAATAATCACTGGCATGGGGATTGTGTGAGGGAAGGCTGGACAGGCTGACTCATATTCGGCAGAGTTTAGAAGAGAAAGAGGCATATAAGCAGCTTGGATAGGATGAATATGGGAAGGACATTTCCTTTTCTGGGAGAGTCTAGCACATTCGGTCACTTTTATGAAGGTAGAGATTGCAAGAGGTATATTATCATCACAGCTTTTTCAATGAGATGCAAGAAAGATCTCACAGGCACCTTGTTCACAAAGTCACCATCAGCTTCACCATCAGCCTCAATTTTCAAAGGTGCACCATAGGAAGCATCCTATCCAGATACATCACAGTCTGGTACAAGAAATTACAGAGAACTGTAAATATACCCCAGTCCATCACACAAACTAGGATTCCATCCATTGACACCGTCCATATTTTCCGCTGCTTTGGGAAAGAAACCAAAATAACAAAAGAGCCCTCCTACTTCAGTTATAATCTCTTCCACCTCTTCCATCTCTTCCACCTCTTCCATTGGGCAGAAGATAGAAAAGTTTGAAAATGCATACAAAAAGATTCAAGAATGGTTTCTTCCCTGATGTTCTGACACTTATGAATGAACTTATATATTAGCATCGATCTTTCTCTGCACTTCTCTGTAGCTGTATATTCTGCATTCCTTTATAATACCATGCTGTACTTACATAAGGTAAAGTTTGCCTGTTTTGTCTTTACTATGGCTTTAAGGGATGTATTTTGTACTTTTTTAATTTCAGAGCGCATTTAAGACAGAAGTGGAGAGCTTTTTATTTGAATCCAAAAAATACCGTGCAGGTCTTGGGTATTTTAAAAGGGATTGGAACAATAGAGACAGGCTGAATTAATGGGCTCAAGCTCCCTGGAGACAGGATTTTTATTATAGTTTTTCCGTAGAAGTTGCTACATAGGTTTTGAGCTTAGACTGGAAGCTGGAGTACATCTCTGTCTGCTACTTTCCCTCTCAGAGCTTTCTGTCGTTGTTTTATCTCCTGGATTGGAGAATTGACAGTGAGACAATCTATTTTACTGAATTTCCCTTTGACAAGAGTTTGTTTGTTGGGCATTACTATTTTGGAACAGTTACAGTTAATTCATTAAATCTATTATTCTGTTCCACTTTCCAATAGATTTAAATCATTCCAATTCTTTAGTTTGTTGCATTTATCTAGAGTGTACGAATAAAGTGTGTTTTGCCTCATATCTGTTATTTTGACTAGTGTGTTTGCATGCGGAATGCAACAAATTATACTAGCCTTTATAATAAGAAAAGGTTTATGCCTATGCTATCATCTTAATAGATTATGAGGAGGTTTGATCTGGGCCATAACAAACTGAGGACTCTTGTTGGGATGAAACCTTTAATTCTTGATTGGGTTTCATATTGTTGAATTAAAGGCAGTGAGTGCTGAGTGTTGTTGTTTTTCATTTCTGCTGTTGCATTCAGTTGCTGTAAATAGGGTGACCCCTGTATATTAATGACTCTTTCAGTCACTCAGAGTTTCCTGGGGATGGAAGAAGTCACTTCAGGTGTTTTACACAAAGCAAGACAGAAACAGAAAACTTTTGAACTTCAGCGTTTGGAACTGAAAATACAAAGTCAATTTAAAATGGCAGAGGTAGAAGTGAAATGTAGGAGTAGTGGTGACGACACGAATGGAGAGCAATCCCACATCGCCAAAACCTGCTGGGGATCTGTTTAAATATGTGCAAATGTTGCCTACGTTTGGTCAGAAAAATGTAGAAACCTGTTTCGTTTCATAGAGTCACAGAGTCATAGAGATGTACAGCATGGAAACAGACCCTTCGGTCCAATCTGTCCATGCCGACCACATATCCCAACCCAATCTAGTCCCACCTGCCAGCACCCGGCCCATATCCCTCCATACCCTTCCTATTCATATACCCATCCAAATGCCTCTTAAATGTTGCAATTGTACCAGCCTCCACCACTTCCTCTGGCAGCTCATTCCATACATGTACCACCCTCTGCCTGAAAATGTTGTCCCTTAGATCTCTTTTATATCTTACCCCTCTCACTCTAAACCTATGCCCTCTAGTTCTGGACTCCCCCCACCCCAGGTAAAAGACTTTGCTTATTTACTCTATCCATGCCCCTCATAATTTTGTAAACCTCTATAAGGTCACCCCTCAGCCGCCGACGCTGGAAATGTCTTACCAGTTATATCAACTGCTGCCAGGACAGGGTAGCTTATGAGTTCTCTCAAAGACCTTTCAGACTGAAACATCATCTTTCTGAAAGTGAATTACTCTCCAGCTTTCTTTGTGTAATGTAAGTGTGACTTAAACCGGGGACAGTGGTTAACATAGATTTCAGGCTGTCAAATGCCTTTTCTGTCCACTGAAATCTCTGCACTTTCTCAAAAACGTCAGTCAGTGGAGCAACCACATCATTAAAAATCGATAGAAATGGAAATAAAACCACTCAATCCCAGAAATCGTTGGACCTCCCTCTTCGTCAATGTTACGGGAAATTCCGAGTTTGCTTTAACTCCCAAAGGGCCATTTTTCTGTGTCCAAAGACATGGCTCAGAAATGTGACTTGGGCTTTTGTGAATTCACTTTTCAACATGTTTATCACTAAGTCTGCCTTGCAGACTTGATTGAGTAATTCTGGTCAATGCTGCAAATATTCCTTCCATGTGTGACGAAAAATTGCCAGTTGTAAAGATTGTATTTTTCTTAATTCTTTCAGGGATTCTGAGCTTAGGTTCTGACCTGGTGACAGTGATAAATTTCTCAATCAGGACTTGATTGTCAGCTTTTCATATTGATTTCAATTCCAGGGCCAACAGATAAATGTTCAGCTGTTCTTCACATTCAGTTTGATTTGCAGCCCTCTGAATCTCTGGGTTCTCAACCCTCAGCAAAATGGAATGAGGGGATAGGCTGAAATATTCGACAGAGATCAAATTGGAGACAATGGTATAGTGAAAATGCCAGTTGACAAATAAACCAGAATCCCAGGGGAACACGGCTTCAAATCCCACCATGGCAGCTGGTGATGTTAAAGTTCAGTCAGAAGCTAGTTTAATGGAGACCATTGTCAGTTGCTGGAAAAACCCATCTGGTTTGCAAATGTGTTACAGGGAAGGACCTTTGCTGCCTTTACCTTGTTTAGCCTTCACAAGTATGGAGTAGAAGAACTTTACTGCAGCTTGACCAGGTGATGGTTGCAGCATGGTGAGCAGTTTTGGTCCCATTATCAAATATATTATTTCATTCAGTCAGTTAAGAGAAGGTTCACTCGGATGGGAGGGATTGTCTTATGAGCAATGGCTAAACAGGCTGTTACGTATACCTAAGTATAGTGCAAAGACTTTGCTGCGTGCAGTACAGGCAGATTGTAGTAAGCAAGGACATACAGACCAAACGGGGAAAAAAACCTTGGACAGAGTAAGGCATACAGGTTACACCATGCACTAGCCAAGATCAGCGTTAACAAGATCAGGAATACTTGAAGTTAGAGATTCCATTTATCAGTCTAATAACGCCAGGGAAGAAACCGTTCTTGAACCTGCTGGTGTGTGTGTTCAAGCTTCTCTGCCAGATGGAAGAAGTTGTAGGAGAGCGTTACCGGGATGGATGGGTCTTTGATGATGTTGGCAGCCTTTCCTGGCAACGAGATGTGTAACCTGCATCTCAACACACATCATTTACTGCAAACAAATTCACCTGCACCTCCACACACATCATTTACCACAAAAAATTCACCTGCACCTCCACACACATCATTTACTGCAATCCGTCACAAATTCACCTGCACCTCCAAACACATAATTTACTGCAAATCCGCCACAAATTCACCTGCACCTCCACACACATCATTTACTGTAACTCACTCTGAACAACTTCTCTTTCCAATCCTCCCACTTCCTCCAAACCAAAGGAGTAGCCATGGGCCCCAGCTATGCCTGCCTCTTCGTAGGATATGTGAAACAGTCCATCTTCCGCAGCTACACTGGCACCAACCCCCAACTTTTCCTTCGCTACATCGATTACTGTATCGGTGCTGCCTCGTGCTCCCACGAGGAGGTTGAACAGTTCCACCCCGACCTCAAATTTATCTGGACCGTCTCACACTCCTCCCTTCCCGTCCTAGATCTCTCCATTTCTATCTCGGGCTACCGAATCAACACGGACATTTACTATACACTGACCAATTCCCACAGCTACCGAGACTACACCTCCTCCCACCCTGACCCTGTAAAAATGCCATCCCATATTCCCAATTCCTTCGTCTCCGCCGCATCTGCTCCCAGGAGGACCAGTTCCAATACCGAACAACCCAGATGGCCTCCTTCTTCAAAGACCGCAATTTCGCCCCAGACGTGATCGACGATGCTCTCCACCGCATCTCCTCCACTTCCCGCTCCTCTGCCCTTGAGCCCCACCCCTCCAATCGCCACCCCTCCAATCGCCACTGGTCCTCACCTACCACCCCACCAACATCCATAAACATCGTATCATCCATCGTCATTTCCGCCACCTCCAAATGGACCCCGCCACCAGGAATATATTTCCCTCCCCTCCCCTATCAGCGTTCCGAAAAGACCACTCCCTCCGTGACTCCCTCGTCAGGTCCACACCCCCTTCCAAACCAACCTCCACTCCCAGCACCTTCCCCTGCAACCGCAAGAAATGCAAAACTTGCGCCCACACCTCCTCCCTTATTTCACTCCAAGGCCCCAAGGTATCCTTCCATATCCGCCACAAATTCACCTGCACCTCCACACACATCATTTACTGCATCCGCTGCACCCGATGTGGCCTCCTTTATATTGGGGAGACAGGCCGCCTACTTGCGGAACGTTTCAGAGAACACCACTGGAACACCCGGACCAACCAACCCAACCCAACCACCCGTGGCTCAACACATCAACTCCCCCTCCCACTCCCACTCCACCATGGACATGCAGGTCCTTGGACTCCTCCATCGCCAGACCATAGCAACACGACGGCTGGAGGAAGAGCGCCTCATCTTCCGCCTAGGAACCCTCCAATCACAAGGAATAAACTCAGATTTCTCCAGTTTCCTCATTTCCCCTCCCCCCACTTTTTCTCAGTCCCAACCCTCGAACTCAGCACCACCTTCGTAACCTGCAATCTTCTTCCTGACCTCCACATTCCTGAAGAAGGGCTCATGCTCGAAACGTCAATTCTCCTGCTCCTTGGATGCTGCCTGACCTGCTGCATTTTTCCAGCAACACATTTTCAGTAACGTTGGGGATATATCAACCTTTGCTCAATGAAATGAAGGATCTATGAAAAAACAGAGGCCACTATTCCATCACCAAGTCACCGTTTATTTACATGTGCACAGGACATGGGTTCTGTCCAGCCGCTCACATTCAGTCCCGAGAATGAGGAGGCTCTTTGAAACTCCTGTTTATATCTGTCATCCAGGGCTCCCTGGGTGCCAGGTTAACAACCCAGATTACAAGGGTCTTACAGTCAGTGTGATCCATCTGGCCCTCACTCCAGTTATTACATCCCTCACACTCGAAGTCCAGGGATGTAGATCTGTTCTTTCTCTTGTAGTTGCTCCTGAGTCATTTTTGCTTCAGGTCTTGATTGTGACTTTAATACGGTGGTGTGTACCGTATTATAGCCAGTCATTTGATTCTGGAGCATCTTGGGAGAGTTTCCTCCTCTTCTTCAGGCTGTAATGGTACCGAGATTACATCCATCTCAGACTCAGAGGTTTCTTTGATGCAAGACAGTGGGGGCAAACCCACAGTTCCTGACAGCATTTCTGACTGGCCAGTATGTTTTGCTCCTGCCCCGTTTGTGAGATAGCAGCTTTCAGGTGATCCACTTGTATGTTCATGATTACCTCACTGACCGGAAATTTGTTTGTCATGGACCACCTCACGCCAACCTCATTCCATATCCAGGCACAGCCATTTCCGTGGATTCCACATCAAACTTCATTCTCTGAAGTGAACTGTCTCTCGCGCTTAGAGGAGGCATGTGGCTGGTGATGGTGTACCTGATGCTGATTCACCCTAGCCCTCTGGGAATATCAGGCTTAACCTGGTGTGGAGTTTCCTCTCCATCAGCAACTCTGCTGGAGCTATCCCTGTTGTCGTGTGAGGGGTGGTCCTATAATTGTACAGGAATAGGACAGTTTGGTATCAAGTGAAGCTGTTGGTTGTTTCTTAAGCCCTCCCACTCCACCAAGGATATGCACGTCTTTGGACTCCTCCATCGTCAGACCACAACAAAACGACGGTTGGAGGAAGAACGCCTCATCTTCCGGCTAGGAACCCTCCAACCACAAGGGATGAACTCAGATTTCACCAGTTTCCTCATTTCCCCTCCCCCCACCCTGTCTCAGTCAAATCCATCAAATTCAGCACCGCCTTCCTAACCTGAGATCGTCTTCCCGACCTCTCCGCCCCCACCCCAGTCTGACCTATCACCCTCACCTTGACCTCTTTCCACCTATCACATTTCCGACGCCCCTCCCCCAAGTCCCTCCTCCCTATCTTTTATCTTAGCCTGCTGGACAAACTTTCCCCATTCCTGAAGAAGGGCTTATGCCCGAAACGTCGATTCTCCTGTTCCCTGGATGCTGCCTGACCTGCTGTGCTTTTCCAGCAACACATTTCCAGCTCTGATCTCCAGCATCTGCAGACCTCACTTTCTCCTGTTTCTTAAGTCTGCCTTCAAAGTTTGAACTGCTCTTTCTGCCAGACCATTGGACGATGGATGGTATGGAACTGTCTGAAAATGCCAAATGCAATTCAACTTCAAGAAATACTTTAAACTCCAGCTGGTAAATGATGCTTCATTGTCCATGACCAATATTTTTGGGAGTCTGTGTGTCATGACTAATGCTCACCTCTTATAAATCATCATCCCTGAGTTGGCCAAATGAACTCTATGCACATCCAAACACTTTGAACGAGCATCCACAATAACCAAGAACATGGAGTCCATGAAAGGACCAACATAGTCAGCGTGTAACCGAGTCCAAGGTTTACCCGGCCATTCCCACAAATATGGGGGCACTGATGCTAGCAGATTTTGTCCTTGTTGGCACTCTGGGCACTGCTGCACCAAGGTGGTTATGCCACTATCCTATCCTGGCCACCAGACATAACCTCTTGCCACTATTTTCATTTTGGAAACACCTGGATGATCCTGGCAGATTTTAGCCAATATCTGGCAGCGAACATTACTTGGGACAATCACTCTTGCTCCCCATAATAAAATGCCAAGCTCTACAGTGATCTGGTCTCACCAGGGTCAGAAAGTTTCAATCCTAGTTGTAATGACCCTTCTGCTTCCCCCATTCACCACCAGCTGTTTTAGTTCTGCCAGGACGGAGTCTTTTTGTGTCCATAGTTGGATATTTTCAGCATTGATCCGAAGAGTGCGCAGAAAGTTTGAAACAAAGCTCTTCCAGGGGAGGAGAAAGTGAGGTCTGCAGATGCTGGAGATCAGAGCTGAAAATGTGTTGCTGGAAAAGCGCAGCAGGTCAGGCAGCATCCAGGGAACAGGAGAATCGACGTTACGGGCATAAGCCCTTCTTCCAGGGGAGGCACCACAGGTGGTGTTTCTGCCAGTGGGTGGCAGCTCAAGATATCAGCATCCATCCCGTGTCCTCCCAGGTGATATTATAACTTGTAATTGTATGCTTTGAGAATAAGGGTCTACCACTGAATTTGACCAGAAGTGATGGATGGTACCACTTTGCCTTCTTTAAGTAGCTTGAGCAGAGTTTTGTGATCTGTCACTATTGCAATTTATGCCCATAAAAGTATCGATGGAACTTTAGAACATAAAATATAGAACATAGAACATTACAACACAGTACAGGCCCTTCGGCCTTCGATGTTGCGCCGACCTGTCATACCAATCTGAAGCCCATCTAACCTACACTATTCCATGTATATCCATATGCTTGTCCAATGATGACTTAAATGTACTTAAAGTTGGCGAATCTACTACCGTTGCAGGCAAAGCATTCCATACCCTTACTACTCTCTGAGTAAAGAAACTACCTCTGACATCTGTCCTATATCTATCACCCCTCAATTTAAAGCTATGCCCCCTCATGCTCGCTGTCACCATACTTGGACAAAGGCTGTCCCTGTCCACCCTAGCTAACCGTCTGATTATCTTATATGTCTCTATTAAGTCACCTCTCAACCTTCTTCTAACGAAAACAGCCTCAAGTCCCTCAGCCTTTCCTCATAAGACCTTCCCTCCATACAAGGCAACATCCTAGTAAATCTCCTTTGCACCCTTTCCAAAGCTTCCACATCCTTCTTATAATGCGGTGACCAGAACTGTACACAATACTCCAAGTGCAGCCACACCAGAGTTTTGTACAGCTGTAGCATAACCTCATGGTTCCGAAACTCGATCCTTCTATTAATAAAAGCTAAAACACTGTATGCCTTCTGAACAACCTGTCAACCTGGATGGCAACTTTCAAGGATCTGTGTACCTGGACACTGAGATCTCTCTGCTCATCTACACTACCAAGAATCTTACCATTAGCCCAGTACTTTGCATTCCAATTACTCCGACCAAAGTGAATCACCTCACACTTGTCTGCATTAAACTCCATTTGCCACCTCTCAGCCCAGCTCTGCAGCTTATCTGTCTCTCAGTAACCTACAACATCCTTCATCACGGCGCAGTGGCACAGAGGTTAGCACTGCTGCCTCACAGTGCCAGAGACCCGGGTTCATGTCCCGCCTCAGGCAACTGTCTGTGTGGAGTTTGCACATTCTACCCGTGTCTGCGTGGGTTTCCTCCAGGTGCTCCGGTTTCCTCCCACAGTCCAAAGATGTGCAGGTTAGGTGAATTGACCATGCTAAATTGCCCATAGTGTTAGGTGAAGGGGTAAATGTAGGGGAATGGGTCTGGGTGGGTTGCTCTTCGGAGGGTCGGTGTGGACGTGTTGGGCTGAAGGGCCTGTTTCTACACTGTAAGTAATCTCATCTAATCACTATCCACAACTCCACCGACCTTAGTGTCGTCTGCAAATTTACTAACCCACCCTTCTACGCCCTCATCCAGGTCGTCTATAACAATGACGAATAGCAGTGGACCCAACACTGACCCTTGCAGTACACCACTGGTAACCAGACTCCAGGATGAACATTTCCCATCAACCACCACCCTCTGTCTTCTTTCAGCAAGCCAATTACTGATCCAAACTGCTATATCTCCCACAATCCCATTCTTCCGCATTTTGTACAATAGCCTACTGTGGGGAACCTTATCAAACGCCTTACTGAAATCCACATCAACCGGTTTACTCTCATCTACCTGTTTGGTCACCTTCTCAAAGAACTCAATAAGGCACGACCTACCCTGTAAAATCAACGAGGTAAAAAGCAAAGGACTCACCTTCGTCCCCCTCCGTCCACGCATCAATGAATTTATTACACGCCGTGACATCGAACAATTCTTCCGTCGCCTCTGCCTCCGAGCTTACTTTCACAATCAGGACTCCCGCCCACCTTCCGAGGACCCCTTCGCCCACCTCCAACACACTACATCCACCTGGACACCCCGCGCTGGCCTATTACCTGCCCTCGACCTCTTCATTTCCAACTGCCGCCGGGACGTTAACCGCCTCAACCTGTCGACCCCCCTCCCCCACTCCAACCTCTCACCCTCACAACGCGCAGCCCTCCAATCCCTCTGCTCCAATCCTGACCTCACCATCAAGCCAGCGGACAAAGGGGGCGCAGTGGTAGTCTGGCGCACTGACCTCTACATCGCTGAAGCCAAACGCCAACTCGAGGACACCTCTTCCTACCGCCCCCTTGACCATGACCCCACCCCCCATCACCAAACCATCATCTCCCAGACCATACACAACCTCATCACCTCAGGAGATCTCCCACCCACAGCTTCCAACCTCATAGTCCGGGAACCCCGCACTGCCCGGTTCTACCTCCTTCCCAAGATCCACAAGCCTGACCACCCTGGCCGACCCATTGTCTCAGCATGCTCCTGCCCCACTGAACTCATCTCTACCTACCTCGACACTGTCCTATCCCCCCTAGTCCAGGAACTCCCCACATACGTTCGAGACACCACCCACGCCCTCCACCTCCTCCAAGACTTCCGTTTCCCCGGCCCCCAATGCCTCCATCTTCACCATGGATATCCAATCCCTCTACACCTCCATCCACCATGACCAGGGCCTCCAAGCCCTCCGTTTTTTCCTCTCCAGACGTTCCCAACAGTACCCCTCCACCGACACTCTCATTCGTTTGGCCGAACTGGTCCTCACCCTTAACAATTTCTCCTTTGAATCCTCCCACTTCCTCCAGACCAAAGGGGTAGCCATGGGCACACGTATGGGCCCCAGCTATGCCTGTCTCTTTGTTGGCTACGTAAAGCAGTTGATCTTCCGTAATTACACTGGCACCACTCCTCACCTCTTCCTCCGCTACATTGATGACTGCATTGGCGCCACCTCGTGCTCCCGCGAGGAGGTTGAGCAATTCATCAACTTCACCAACACATTCCACCCTGACCTTAAATTTACCTGGACCATCTCTGACACCTCCCTCCCCTTCCTGGACCTCTCCATCGCCATCAGTGACGACCGACTTGACACTGACATTTTCTACAAACCCACCGACTCCCACAGCTACCTGGATTACACCTCTTCCCACCCTACCTCTTGCAAAAATGCCATCCCGTATTCCCAATTCCTCCGCCTCCGCCGTATCTGCTCCCAGGAGGAGCGGTTCCACCATAGAACACACCAGATGGCCTCCTTCTTTAGAGACCGCAATTTCCCTTCCCACGTGGTTAAAGATGCCCTCCAACGCATCTCATCCACATCCCGCACCTCCGCCCTCAGACCCAACCCCTCCAACCGCAACAAGGACAGAACGCCCCTTGTGCTCACCTTCCACCCTACTAACCTTCGCATAAACCAAATCATCTGCCGACATTTCCGCCACCTCCAAACAGACCCCACCACCAGGGATATATTTCCCTCCCCACCCCTCTCCGCCTTCCGCAAAGACCGTTCCCTCCGTGACTACCTGGTCAGGTCCACGCCCCCCTACGACCCACCCTCCCATCCTGGCACTTTCCCCTGCTACCGCAGGAACTGTAAAACCTGTGCCCACACCTCCTCCCTCACCTCCATCCAAGGCCCTAAAGGAGCCTTCCACATCCATCAAAGTTTTACCTGCACATCCACTAATATCATCTATTGTATCCGTTGCTCCCGATGCAGTCTCCTCTACATTGGGAAGACTGGGCACCTCCTAGCAGAGCGCTTTAGGGAACATCTCAGAGACACCCGCATCAATCAACCAAATTGCCCAGTGGCTCAACATTTCAACTCCCCCTCCCACTCTGCCGAGGATATGGAGGTGCTGGGCCTCCTCCACCGCCGCTCCCTCACCACCAGACGCCTGGAGGAAGAACGCCTCATCTTCCGCCTCAGAACACTTCAACCCCAGGGCATCAATGTGGATTTCAACAGTTTCCTCATTTCCCCTTCCCCCACCTCATCCTAGTTTCTAACCTCCAGCAACTCGACTTGTCCGGACTTGTCCGACCTGCCCAGCTCCTTTTCCACCTATCCACTCCACCCTCTCTTCCCTGACCTATCACCTTCATCTCCTTCTCCACTGACCTATTGTACTCTATGCTACTCTCTCCCCACCCCCACCCTCCTCTAGCTTATCTCTCCATGCTTCAGGCTCTCTGCCTTTATTCCTGATGAAGGGCTTTTGCCCGAAACATCGATTTTGCCTGTCCTCGGATGCTGCCTGAATTGCTGTGCTCTTCCAGCACCACTAATCCACGACCTACCCTGTGCTGACTCTCCCTAATCAAATGATTCTTTTCTAGATGATTATAAATCCTGTCTCTTATAACCTTTTCCAACACTTTACCAACAACTGAAGTAAGGCTCACTGGTCTATAATTACCTGGGTTGCCTCTACTCCCCTTCTTGAAAAGGGGAACCACATTTGCTATCCTCCAGTCTTCTGGCATTATTCCTGTAGACAATGACAATTTAAAGATTGCCAAAGGCTCGGCAATCTCCTCCTTGGCTTCCCAGAGGATCCTATGATAAATCCCATCCGGCCCAGGGGACTTATCTATTTTCACACTCTGCAGAATTTCTAATACCTCTTCCTTGTGAACCTCAATCACACCAAGTCTAGTAGCCTGTATCTCAGTATTCTCCTCTACAACATTGTCGTTTGCTAGAGTGAATACTGTCGAAAAATATTCATTAAGTGCTTCCCCTATCTCCTCTGACTCCACACACAACTTCCCACTACTATCCTTGATTGGCCCTAGTCTTACTCTCGTCATTCTTTTATTCCTTAAATACCTATAGAAAGCCTTAGGGCTTACCCTGATCCTATCCGCCAACAACTTCTCATGTCTCCTCCTGGCTCTTCTGAGCTCTCTCTTTAGGTCTTTTCTGGCTACTTGTAACCCTCAAGCACTCTAACTGAGCCTTCACATCTCATCCTAAAATAAGCCTTCTTCTTCCTCTTGACCAGAGATTCCACTTCCTTCGTAAACCACGGCTCCCGCGCTCTACAGCTTCCTCCCTGCCTGACGGGTACATACTTATCTAGGACACACAGGAGCTTTTCCTTGAATAAGCTCCACATTTCTAATGTGCCCATCCCCTGCAGTTTCCTACCCCATCCTATGCTTCCTAAATCTTGCCTAATTGCATCATAATTGCCTTTCCCCCAGCTGTAACTTATGCGCAGTGGTATATACCTATCCCTTTCTATCACTAAAGTAAACATAACAGAATTGTGATTGCTATCACCAAAGTGCTCACCTACTTCCAAGTCTTAACACCTGGCCGGGCTCATTACCCAGTACTAAATCTAATGTGGCTTCGCCCTTTGTTGGCCTGTCTACATACTGTCTCGGAAACCTTCCTGCACACACTGGACAAAAGCTGACCCATCTATTGTACTCGTACTATAGTGTCCCCAGTCAATATTTGGAAAGTTGAAGTCCCCCATGACAACTATCCTGTCTCTCTCACTCCTATCGAGAATCATCTTTGCTTTCCTTTCTTCTATCTCTGGAACAATTCGGAGGCCTATAGAAAACTCCCAACAGGGTTACCTCTCCTTTCCTGTTTCTAACCTCAGCCCATACTACCTCAGTTGACGAGTCCCCAAATATCCTTTATGCAACTGTAATACTGTCCTTGACTAACAATGCCCCCCGCCCCCCCCCTTAACCATCTTCTCTGTTCTTACTGAAACATCTAAATCCTGGAACCTGCAACAACCATTCCTGTCCCTGCTCTATCCATATCTCCGAAATGGCCACAACATCAAAGTCCCAAGTACCAACCCATGCTGCAAATTCACCCACCTTATTCCAGATGCTCCTGGCGTTGAAGTAGACACACTTCAAACCAACTTCTTGCTTGCCGGTGCCATCTTGCATCCCTGAAACTTGATTTCAGACCTCCCTACTCTCAACGTTGTCTATACTCGAACTACAATTTTGGTTCCCATCCCCCTGCTGGATTAGTTTAAACCCACTCCAATAGCCTTAGCAAATATCCCCCCCAGGATATTGGTACTTCTCTGGTTCAGATGAAGACCATCCTGCTTGTAGAGATCCCACCTACCCCAGAAAGAGCCCCAATTATCCAAGAATCCAAAACCCTCCCTCCTGCACCATCTGTGTAGCCACATGTTCAACTCCTCTCTCTCCCTATTCCTTGCCTCACTAGCACGTGGCACGGGCAACAAACCATAGACAACAACTCTGTTCATCCTAGCTCTAAGCTTCCATCCTAGTTCCCTGAATTTCTGCCTTAAATCCCCATCTCTCTTCCTACCTATGTTGTTGGTGCCTATGTGGACCATGACTTGGGGCTGCTCCCCACCCCCCTTTAAGGATCCCAAAAACGATCAGAGACATCACGAACCCTGACACCTGGGAGGCAACATACCAACCATGAGTCTCTCTCGTCCCCACAGAACCTCCTATCTGTCCCCCTAACTATGGAGTCCCCACTGACTACTGCTCTGCTCCTCTTCCCTCTTCTGAGCAGCAGGGACAGACTCTGTGCCCTGATAAGTCGTCCCCCACAACAGTATCCAAAACAGTGTACTTATTGTTGAGGGGAATGGCCACAGGGGATCCCTGTACTGCCTGCTGGTTCCCTTTCCACCCCCTGACTGTAAACCATCTGCCTTTTTCTTGTACCTTAGGAGTGACTACCTCCCTGTAATTCCTCTCAATAACTCCCTCTGCCTCCCGAATGATCCACAGTTCATCCAGTTCCTGCTCCAGTTCCCTAACACGGTTTTCGAAGAGCTGGAGTTGGGTGCACGTCCCGCAGATGTAGTCAGCAGGGACACTTGTGGTGACCCTTACCTCCCACATTCTGCAGGAAGAACATTCAACTGCCCTAACCTCCATTCCCACTATTCTAAATTCCCAAAGAGACTTTCTCACAGCAAAGAAGACCGCTAAACCTTCCTGCTCTGAGTGCATTTGAGTTTGGCATCAGCCAAAGACTGGAAAGCATATGTTACTGGGCGTTCCTCTCTGTTGAGGCACCAGTGAGCTGGCATTACCCTGATACCCTATAGGGAGGCATCATATGTCAGGATCACCGCTCACTTGGGATCACAGTGTGCCAACACCCTAGACAAAGATAGCTGCTTTTTTCATTTCCATGAATGCTACTTCTTGGCTGCATGACCATTTCAAAGGCTGACCCTTTTACAATATCAGGTGCAAGGGTGCCAAGTGGGAGGCCAGGTTACATATGAAATTTCTATAATAATTCAACAACCCTATGACAGACATAAGCTAGCCAGGCACCTATGATCACACTCACTTTATCTTCCAATAGTTGTAATCTGATCTTGCCAACTTCTTGACCCAAGTCGATCACTTGGGGCACCTGGAACACACATTTTTCCCTTCTTAAACATATACCGCTCTCACAGAAACATATAAGCACTATGTCCAAGTTCTCTAAGTGCTCTTGTCTTCCTGTTTGATAGGACTTAATTCAGATTTTTGGTAACCTGGGGTAACCCTTTTAAAATGTTCTCCATTGTCCACTGGAAAAAGGTGTAGGCTGATGATACCCCAAGTGGCAGTCTTATATATTGGTATAAACTTTAATAGGTATTTTTGGAGGATTCTGGTAATCCAAGATGGAGGATGGGAAAAATTTCTGTTTGTAACAGCTGCTTCTTTTTTGAGGTATTTTAGTTGCTAGAGGTGATTTCCTTGAATTCCAGGAGCAGCAATTACTGTTTTTTGAGAAAAAAAAGTCAAAACAACAGCAGTTTTAAAAGGGAGAAGAACAGACAAAGGAAGCACATGGTGAGGTCAGTGAGAGAAAGAGAGAAAGAAACTGACACTGCCTTTACTGTTTGAATTCATGAATCACTGGACATCGGAGTGCATCTGGGAAAATTAACAAACAGTGAAATTCTCAACTGATCTTGGAGGAACTGTTGGACGAAGTTCACAGCACAGAATCAGATAAGTGTATTTTGTTTTAAGTGTGGCATACAGAAAGTCTGCAGTAGTGAGTAGAGCGGGTTCTTTCTTGATTATATGTTTTTGGAGATATGTCTCTTGATTAAACTTACAATATAAGGCATAACTGTAATTTAACCTGGGGCAGTGTTTATAGAGGAACAAGACAGTGTTATTTTCTGGGTCTGAAGATTGTGAAGGAACAAAAATGGCCTTTAGTAGAGTGATATGTGCTTCTTGTCAGATGTGGGAGTTTAAAGAGAGTTTAAGGGTTACTGTGGATTATGTCTGCCATAAATGCTGGATTAGTGGTGCTGGAAGAGCACAACAGTTCAGGCAGCATCCGAGAAGCAGTAAAATCGACGTTTCGGGCAAAAGCGTTTGCCCAAAACGTTGATTTTACTGCTCCTCGAATGCTGCCTGAACTGCTGTGCTCTTCCAGCACTACTAATCTAGAATCTGGTTTACAGCATCTGCAGTCATTGTTTTTACCTTTTTGTCATAAATGCTGTCGGTTGCATTATCAGATAAAATGGGTCGGTTGGAGAAACAGTTAGAAGCAATGAGGAATTTGCAATAGCAACAGTATGTGATGGATGGGAGTTGTAGGAAGGGGGAAATGTCTCAAATACAATCACATGGATGGGTTAACTCCAGGAAAGGTAAAAGAGGTAGGCAGCTAGTTGAGGAGTCATTTGTGGCTATACCCATTCAAACAGATATGCTGTTTTGGAAAATGTCGGGATTCTCAGGGAATGTATCACAAACAGCCAAGTTTCAGGTATTGAGACTGGCTCTAATGCAACAAGGGGTACGTTGGGTTTCAAGAGATCAATTGTATTAGGGGATTCTCTAGTCTGAGGTACGGACAGACGTTTCTGTGGCTAGCAGTGAAAAATCAGAATGGTGTGTTGTTTCCCTGGTGCCAGGATCAAGAATGTCTCAGAGTGGGTGCAGAATGTTCTCACGGGGAAGAGGAGCCAGCAGGAGGTCATTGTCCACATTGGAACCAACGACATAGGAAGGGAAAAGGTTGACATTCTGAAAGGAGATTACAGAGAGACAGGAACTTAAAAAGGAGGTCCTCGAGAGTAGTAGTATCTGGATTACTCCCGGTGCTACGAGCTAGTGAGGGCAGGAATAGGAGGATAGAGCAGATGAATGCATGGCTGAGTAGCTGGTGTATGGGAGAAGGATTCACATTTTTGGATCATTAGAATCTCTTTTGGGGTAGAAGTGACCTGTACAAGAAGGACGGATTGCACCTAAATTGGAAGGGGACTAATATACTGGCAGGGAAATTTGCTAGAGCTGCTCAGGAGGATTTAAACTAGTAAGGTGGGGTGGGGGAGGGGAGGGGTGGGACCCAGAGAGATTGTGAAGAAAGAGGTCAATCTGAGACTGGTACAGTTGAGAACAGAAGTGAGTCAAACAGTTAGAGTAGGCAGGGACAAGGTAGGACTAATAAATTAAACTGCATTTATTTCAATGCAAGGGACCTAACAGGTAAGGAAGATGAACTCATGGTATGGTTAGGAACATGGGATGAGAATATCATCGCAATTACAGAAACATGGCTCAGGGATGGGCAGGACTGGCCGCTTAATGTTCCAGGATACAAATGCTACAGGAAGGATAGAAAGGGAGGCAAGAGAGGAGGGGGAGTGGCGTTTTTGATAAGGGATAGCATTACAGCTGTGTTGAGGGAGGATATTCCTGGAAAAACATCCAGGTAAGTTATTTGGGTGAAACTGAGAAATAAGAAAGGGATAATCACATTATTGGGTTTGTATTATACACTTCCTAAGAGTCAGAGGGAAATTGAGAAACAAGCTTGTAAGGAGATCTCAGCGATGTGTAAGAATGATAAGGTGGTTATGGTAGGGGATTTTAACTTTCCAAACATAGACTGGGACTGCCATAGCATTAAGGGTTTAGATGCAGAGGAATCTGTTAAGTGTGTACAAAAAAAATTTCTGATTCAGTAGGTGGATGTATCTACTAGGGAAGGTGCAAAACTTGACTGCTCTTGGGAAATAAGGTAGGGCAGGTGACTGAGGTGTCCGTGGGGGAGCTCTTTGGGTCCAGCGACCATGATTCTATTAGATTTAAAACAATGATGGAAAAGGATATACCAGATCTAAAAGTTGAAGTTCTAAATTGGAGAAAGGCCAATTTTGACAGTATTTTCGAACTTTTGAAAGCTGACTGGGGGGCAGATGTTCGCAGGTAAAGGGAAAGCTGGAAAATGGGAAGCCTTCAGAAATGAGATAACGAGAATCCAGATAAAGTATATTCCTGTTAGGATGAATGGAAAGGCTGGTAAGTATAGGGAATGCTGGATGACTAAAGAATTTGAGGGTTTGGTTGAGAAAAAGAAGGAAGGTGTAGACAGGATAGATCGAGTGAATCCTTAGAAGAATATAAAGGCAGTAGGAGTATACTTAAGAGGGAATCAGGAGGGCAAAAAGGGGACATGAGATAGCTTTGGCAAATAGAATTACGGAGAATCCAAAGGGTTTTTACAAATTCATTAAGGACAAAAGGGCAACTAGGGAGAGATTAGAGCCCCTCCATGATCAGCAAAGCGGCCTTTGTGTGGAGCCGAAAAAATGGGGGGAGGCACTAAACGAGTATTTTGCATCAGTATTTACTGTGGAAAAGGATATGGGTGACATAGAATGTAGGGAAATAGATGGTGACATCTTGCAAAATGTCCATATTAAGAGGAGGAAGTGCTGGATGTCTTGAAACACATAAAAGTGGATAAATCCCCAGGACCTGATCAGGTGTACTCTAGAACTCTGTGGGAAGCTAGAGGAGTGATTGCTGGGCCTCTTGCTGAGATATTTGTATTATCGATAGTCACAGGTAAGGTGCAGAAGACTGGAGGTTGGCTGTCGTAGTTTAAGAAGGGTGGTAAGGACAAGCCAGGGAACGATTGACCAGTGAGCCTGATGTCATAGGTGGGCAAGTTGTTGGAGGGAATCCTGAGGGACAGGATGTACATGTATTTGGAAAGGCAAGGACTGATTAGGGATAGTCAGCATGGCTTTGTGCATGGGAAATGATGTCTCACAAACTTGATTGAGTTTTTTTGAAGAAGTAACAAAGAGGATTGATGAGGGCAAAGTAGGAGATGTGATCTAAGGCGTTCGACAAGGTTCCCCATGGGAGACTGATTAACAAGGTTAGATCTCATGGAATACAGGGAGAACTAGCCATTTGGATACAGAACTGGCTCAAAGATAGAAGACAGAGGATGGTGGTGGAGGGTTGTTTCTTAGACTGGAAGCCTGTGACCAGTGGAGTGCCACAAGGATTGGTGCTGGGTCCTCTACTTTTTGTCAATTACATAAATGGTTCAGATGTGAGCATAAGAGGTACAGTTAATAAGTTTGCAGATGACACCAAAATTGGAGGTGTAGTGGACAGAGAAGAGGGTTACCTCAGATTACAACAGAATCTTGACCAGATGGGCCAATGGGCTGAGATGTGGCAGATGGAGTTTAATTCAGATAAATGCGAGGTGCTGCATTTTGGGAAAGGAAATCTTAGCAGGTGTTGTACACTTAATGGTAAGGTCCTAGGGAATGTTGCTGAACAAAGAGACTTGGAGTGCAGATTCATAGCTCCTTGAAAGTGAGTCGCAGGTTGATAGGATAGTGAAGAAGGCATTTGGTATACTTTCTTTTATTGGCCAGACTATTGAGTACAGGTGTTGGGAGGTCATGTTGCGGCTGTACAGGACATTGGTGAGGCCACTGTTGGAATTCCGGTCTCCTTCCTAACAGAAAGATGTTGTGAAACTTGAAAGGCTTCAGAAGGGATTTATAAGGATGTTGCCAGGGTTGGAGGATTTGAGCTATAGGGAGAGGCTGAGTAGGCTGGGGTTGTTTTCCCTGGAGCATCGGAGGCTATGGGATGACCTTATAGAGGTTTACAAAATTATGAGGGGCATGGATAGGGTAAATGGACAAAGTCTTTTCCCTGGGGTGGGGGAGTCCAGAACTAGAGGGCATAGGTTTAGGGTGAGAGGGGAAAGATATAAAAGAGACCTAAGGGGCAACTTTTTCACACAGAGGGTGTTATGTGTATGAAATGAGCTGCCAGAGGAAGTGGTGGAGGCTGTTACAATTGCAACATTTAAGAGGCATTTGGATGGGTATATGAATAGGAAGGGTTTGGAGGGATATGGGCTGGGTGATGGCAGGTGGGAATAGATTGGGTTGGAATATCTGGTCGGCATGGACAGGTTGGACCGAAGGGTCTGTTTCCATGCTGTACGTCTCTATGACTGTATGACTGTGTGTAACATCCGTCTGACACCCCTCATCTCGTTGCAATTGTAGATATGCATGGCTCTTTTCCAACTTCGCGGAGACACCCCCACCCCCTCACAAAGTTTTGATTACAAGTCGTCTCTCTGAGGGATTGGGTAGTTCTCCATTTGTGAGAAGTAGTTTACTGTTTGCTTAAAATCCCTACAAATGTGAACCAACCCATCAGGCCTCACAATCAGTACGTACAGTACTGCCCATTCCGTACACTGTCATGATTTTATGATTCCTTCGCTTTCCAATCTCCCAGCTTCCCACAGAGTTGTAGTGTATGCCAAATCTGGTCCCAGGGATTTATCCACGTTATTATATTTTTAAGACATCCAGCACCTCCTCCTCTGTAATATGGACATTTATCAAGATGTCGCTCTGTCTTTCACCAGATTCTCTATCTTCTGTATCTTTCCCAAAAATAAATACTGATGCAATATACTCATTTAGAATCTCCCCAATCTTCTGCAAGTCCACATTGAGGCAGCCTTGCTGATCTTTAAGGGGCCCTATTCTCTCCCTAGTTACTCTTTTGTCCTTAATGTATTTGTAAAATCCCATATTTGCTAAAGCTATCTCATGTCCCCTTTTGCACTCCTGATTTCCCTCTTAAGTATAGTGTGACTGCCTTGTTACTTTTCTCCGGATTCACTCGACCTCTGCTGTCCGTGTCTGATATATGCTTCCTTCTTATTCTTAACCAAAACCTCACTTTCTCTAGTAATCCGCCAATCCCTAAACTATGGCTATGCCCTTTACCCAAACAGGAACATACTGTCTTTGGACTCTAGTTATCTCATTTTTGAGAGTTTCCCATTTTCCAGCTGTCCCTTTCCCTGCAAACATTTGCCCTCACTCAACTTTTGAAAGTTATTGTTTAATATTGTCCAGATTGGCCTCATTCAGTTTAAAATTTTAACTTTTTGGATCAGGTCTATCCATTTCCATCACTATTTTAAAACTAATAGAATTATGTCACTGTCCCCTGCCCTTATTTCCCAAGAGAAGGTCAAGTTTTGCACCTTCTCTAGTAGTTAGATCCAAATACCGAATCAGAAAATTTCCTTATACACACTTGAATTCCTGTCCATCCAAGGCCTTAACGCAATAGCACCCCAGTCTACGTTTGGAAAGTTAAAATCCCCTACCATAACTCTTACAGAAAACTGAGATTGCCTGACAAATTTGTTTCTCGATTTCCCGCTATTGACACTTCTATAGTACAACCCCAGTATGATGATCATCCCTTTCTTATTTTTCAGTTTAACCCAAATAAATGAATGTGTACCCAGCAATATTTTCCATAAATAAATCAGTATTCCAACTACTTCCCCCACCTCTCCTTGCCCCATTTCTATCTTTCACATAGCATCTTAATATTAAACTACCAGTCCTGTCCATCACTGAGCCTCATCTCTGTAATTGTTATGATATTGGAGTGGCACAGTAGTTCACTGATTGGCACTGCTGCCTCAAAGTGCCAAGGACTTGGATTCGTTTCCAGCCTCAGGCGACTGTCTGTGTGGAGTTTGTACATTCTCCCTGTGTCTGTGTGGTTTTCCTCCAGGTGCTCTGTTTTTTTCCCACAATCCAAAGATATGCAGTTTAGGTGAATTGGCCAGGCTACATTGCCCATAGTGTTCAGGATGTGTAGGCTAGATGCATTAGTCAGGACTAAATGTAGAGAAATAGGGTAGGGGAATGGTCTGGGTGGGTTACTCTTCAGAGGATCGGTGTGGACATTTTGGGCTGAAGAGCCTGTTTCCACACTGTAGGGATTCTGTAATTCTACCCCAGTTCCATGTTCCCTGCCATGCCGTCAGATCATCTGCCTTACCTGTCAGGTCTCTTGCATTGAAATGAATGCAGTTTAATTTCTCAATCCTACCTATTTCTCTGCTTTGTTCCTGACTACTTGACTTACTGCTTTACACAGCTGCATCCATCTCAGACTGGTATCGCTTCTCACGATCTCCCTGGTTCCCACCCTACCGGCCCCAACACCCCCATCCCCACCTTACGAGTTTAAATCCTCCCGAGCAGCTCTAGCAAATCTCACCACCAGTATATTAGTCCCCTTTCAAATCAGATGTAATCCATCCTTCTTAGACAGGTCATGTCTGCCCGAGACGAGAATCCAATGATCCAAAAATGTGAACCCTTCTCCCCTGCACCAGCTCCTCAGCCACTGATTCATCTGCTCTAGACTCTTATTCCTACTATCACTACTACATGAAACCGGCGTAATCCAGATGCTATTACCCTCAAGGACCTACTTTGTAACTTCCTGCCTGTCTTCCTGTATTATCTTCTCAGAATCCTGTCCTTTTCTCTTCCTGTGTTATTAGTTCCAATGTGTACAATGACCTCTTGCTGGTTCCTCTCCCATTTGAGAATATGCTGCATCCTCTCGGAGATATCCTTGGTCCTGGTATCAGGGACACAACACACCATTCTGACATCTCATTGTCGACTGCAGAAACATCTGTCAGTACCTCTGACTAGACAGACCTCTATCACAATTGATCACTTGGATCTTGATGTACCCCTTGATATATTAGAGCCAGTCTCAGTACTAGAAACCTGACTGTCAGTGCAACATTTCCTTGAGAGTCCATTACTCCTACATCTTCCAAAATAATATACTTATTTGAGATGGGGATAGCCACAGGGGTGTTCTGTACTATCTGCTTCCCTCACCTGTCATTCCTGGTGGTAACCCATCTACTTAACAGTATATTCGGTTTATTGCCCTTCCTGCAATTGCCATCTATCACACGCCCTAGCTCCTGTAAATGTATCATTGCCTTGACCTGCTGCTCCAACTGATCTATGCGAGGATTACTTTTTGCACTTCACCTGCCCCATTGTCATTCGCCTGGAAAGAAATAATATACTTGTTTCACAGTCATCGACAGCAGGATTAAAAGAGTGAAGCTTCACAAAGAAAGGCATGATGCCAGAAATGCTTAAGCTAACTCAAAGACAACTGTTGAGAGCAAATTCACTTCCAGAGGATACTTTTCTCAACTGTCATCACGGAAATAACTGAACAGAGGCTGGTCTCCTATCACCAAGTCACCGGTTATTTACCCCATGTGCACAGTACATGGATTCTGACCAGCCAGATCATAAACAGTTCCTTGAAAGAGAAATTTCTCTGAATCTCCGTTTATTTTTTTAAAATCTTTTTCTGTGTGTGCGCACAGGTGTGAGACACAGTGAGAGACACAAGGTGTACGAATCTTTATTCAGTTTCCACCACGAGGAAGATAGGAAAACACCCGAGTGGCCAGTGATAAGCTGTACCCTTCACAAAAGGGCAGTGCTGTGTAATCAAAACAGTGAAGGGGAGGGCAGGGATTAAATCAAAGTAGAGTTGGAGGGAGACATGATGCACTCCACTCCCTGCGGCACCCACCTCTCCCTGAACAACTCCAGGGTGTTGGTGGACACCGCGTGCTCCTTCTCCAAGGACACCGGCGCCCGAACGTAACCGCGGAAGAGGGGCAGGCAGTCGGCTCTAATGACCCTCTCCACGGCCCGCTGCCTGGACCTGTTGTTGACCAGTTTGGCCAGGCCCAGGAGCAGACTTACGAGGAGGTCTTCAGACCTGCTCTCCCTCCTCCGTACGGATGCCTGAAGATCAGTAGCGTGGGACTGAAGTGCAACCAAAAGCAGAGGAGGTTAAGAAAATCAAGAAGGGAGTGCAAACGCCCACACCCAATATACACGTGGTCCATGGACTTCACAGCGCCACAGAACAGCAGTTGGGCTGGGAGTCTGTGAACCACCGCAATCTGCGGTTACAGGGGACTGCTGCGTGCAGCACCCTCCACCCCAGATCCCCGAGAGAAAGGGGGAGGACTCCCGCGTAGAGAGCCCTCCACTGGGGATCCCCACCGCCCGGTGGCAAATGGGCACGCCAAGGTGGATGAGGGAGAAGAGGTGGACGGTGTGCAGCAGCAGTCTATATAGGGCCCGCCTTTTTACCTCCTGAAAGGGAACAAAATTAAAATTCCGGAGGCGGCTCAGGTTGTGGGTCACAGGCTCCGGCGGGAAGTACGGGACCTTGGGGCCAATGTGAAATTCCGGCCGGGCTGGGGTGAGCGCGGACGGGATTCCACCGCACACCTGAGCGTCCTCCAACTGGTGCACTATGTCGGGTCCGAGCACCGCCGTTTTAAGGCGTCGGATGGCAGTGGCCACATACCGGACGTCTACCGCTGCCCTGCCTGCTATGTCCTGTGGCAGCGTCCAGCCCAGGCTCCCGGCACTTCCCTGGTCACCCTCGCCGCCACGGCCCTCCCCACCGACAGCCACTCGAACCCGCGAGTACGGAGGTGTGGATTCCTGAGCAATGGCTCCCTGACAACAGCTGCTACTCCTGCCGGAGGGTAGGTGAGGCGCAGTTCGACCATGTTCCAGACAGTGATCAGGTCCTGGTAAAAGATAGGCAGCGTCTTGAGGGCGACCTCAAAACCGTCACGGTCGACGAACAGAGCTGCGTGTCATTGTTGAGGTTACGCACCTGGTGGACAAAATACGTCACCAGGGCGTACCACCTTGGAGGAGGCTCGATGTAAAGGTCTGAAGGCGGAACGTCGCGACCTGGGTGTGGACGCACACCAGCGACTGACCGCCCACCTCAATAGGGAGACTCAGAACCTGCGCAGCGACCCAGTGCACCTTTTTGTCCTAGAAGAAGTCGACCAACGTTCTCTGGATGTCAGTGACAAAGCCAGGAGGAGGGACCAAACTGACCAGCCGGTTGTCGTGTATTCTCCGGCCCGGGACCGTGTAGGACTGGTCCGGGTGAATCATGTGGGCTAGCACGGAGGCCAGGCGAGAAGACAACACCCTGGTGAAGATTTTGTTGTCCGTGCTGAGGAGGGAGACCGGACGCCAGTTCTTCAAAGAACGAAGGTCCCCCTTCTTTGGCAGCAGGACGATGACCGCCCTGCGCCAAGAAAGGGGCAGCTCTCCCGCATTTAGACACTCGCCCAGGACCTGTGTGTAGTCGCTCCCCAGGACATCCCAGAACGCCCAGAAGAACTCCACAGTCAGCCCGTCCAGCCCTGGGGACTTGCCCCTCGAGAGCCAGTCGAGGGCGCCGGTTAGCTCCTCTAAGGTGACAGAAGCGTCAAGCCTTCCGGCGTCCTCCGGGCTGAGCTGCGGCAGGTCCTCCCACAGAACTCTGCGAGCAACCTCGCAGGACGGATCTGGAGAGAACAGAGCCGTGTAATAGTTCCGGACGTGGGCCCTGATGCCGTCCGGATCCGAGACGAGGGACCCGTCGTCGGCCAGCAGCACAAGGAGCTGCTGACATGTGCCATGCCTTTTTTCCAGCGAGTAGAAGAAGGGGGAGCCGCGGTCCAGGTCCTGGAGGAGCTGGATCCGCGACCTCATGTGCGCGCCCCGTACCACGACGAGCTGCAGGTCCCGGAGCGCGGCCTTCTTCTCTTCGTACGCCCCGCGCAGGGCCGGGTCCGCGTCGGGCTGACCGAGGCGTGACTCCAGGTCGAGCATCTCCCTCTCCAACTCCCCGATCCTGGATTTCCGCCTCTTCGTCGACCCCCTCGCGTACTCCTGACAGAAGACGCGGACGTGAGCCTTGCCCACGTCCCACCATAGCCTCAGGGAGGGGAAGCTTCCCCGCTTCCTTCTCCAGCCGGCCCAGAAACGACGAAGCGAGTCCCGGAACCGCTCGTCCTCCAGCAGCAGGTTGTTAAAGTGCCAGTACGCGGAGCCGAGCCTGGCGCCGAACGGAAGGAGTTCCGCCCACACCAGGTGATGGTCCGTGCACGACACCTGCCGCGTGGAGGCCTTCGGAAAACAGGAGGCGTACGCCCGCGAAACGTACAGGCGGTCGATTCTCGACGCTCCGACCCCAGGCCTCACGAAGGTGAAGGCGATGGAGTCGGGATGGACGTCCACCAGGTCGAAGGACTTGACCAAGTCCCCCAACCTCTTCCCTGACGCCCAGCCAGTGCGGGCACCGCCGTGGTCCCTGCCCTCGAGGACGCAATTAAAATCTCCCCCGAGGATGACGCACTGGTTCTCGTCGATGGAAGCGAGATGAGCGGACACTTCTTCAAAGAAGCTCGCTTGCCTCGGCCCGGCCAGGGGAGCATAGACGTTCACCAAGTGAAGCACCGCGCCCCCCAGCCGAACCGTCAGGTGAAGCAAGCGGCCTGGCACGGGCTCCCTGACCCCCAAGATCTCCGGCTGAAAATGCGGGGCCAACAAGATAGCCACCCCGCCAGATCTGCGGGTGAGGTGACTCATGTAGACCCCCCCTCGCCACTCCAGGAGCCAGATGTCTTCGTCTCCCGGGGTGGTGTGGGTTTCTTGCAGAAAGCACACCGCATACCTCCCATCCCGGAGAACCGAGAGGGTCTGGAATCTGCGCTGTGACTCCCTGCTGCCGTTGATGTTGAGGCTGGCTATAGTGGTCTCCATGTCGGAAGCGTTGTGCAACCACCACCAGTACAGATAACAAGCCTATCTACATATTTACAGGGAGAATGAGGGAGGGGCACTGAAGTCCCTCACCCTCACCAGGAGTGCCCCCAGGAAGTTCCTGACTCGCTTTCGCTCATTAATGTCGAGCCCAGACACGTGGCGAGCAGCGTGGGCCGACCAGTAAACTTTTTCGAAGGAGCTGCAGCAGTCGAGCGCCAGTTGGACTCTATCCCGGAGACCTCGAGTTTCCTCGACAAATTCCCGGAGTTCCTCAAGGGGGATGAGGGGGAGATCGGTGGGGGGCACCTGGGACTCAAATGTCACTGCAGACAGAGTCCCAGGTGCCCCCCGGTGTCCGCCACCGATCCCAAACCCTCCTCCAGGAGGTCACCCTCAGTCACCGACCCCTCCCCCACCGAGAGGATGGGGGCTGGTCCGGCGCCGCCAACCGGCCTCAAACCCCCAGCGACCCCACCCCCACAGTCACCAGCGGTACCTTCCTCAGCGCACCCCTTCCCGGAACGCCCAGAGTTCGGGTCGTTGGGCGGCAAAGGCTCGGGGCCCCGCTCCTCTCCCGACACTGGGACGCCTGGCTCCTCGGGGAAAAGGTCATCCCCCAGGGGCAAGGCCTCTGGATAAACAGTCTGGGAGGGAGGAGCGAGGATAACACCTTCCTCCACTCCACCGCTCGACGACCCAGCAGAGGGTCCTCCATTGTCGCCCACATCGTGGCCCGTGTGGTTGTTAAAGACCTCCCCTGGGCCGGAGAAGTTGAAACAGCAGGAGGCCCTGCTGTAGCCCCTGGGGGTTTTGGTAGGTCGGGCCGCGGTGCGGGACAGTCAAGAGGCACCGTTGGCTCGTCTCCTGGAGAGGGGGGCAGCATCACCGGTGCACTGCTGGAGTGTCTCTCTCCTCCAAAGGCCGGTGCCTTTTCCCCAGGCGGACAAGGGGGAATTTTTTTTTTTTTTTTTTTTTTTTCTTTTTTTTTTTTTTTTTTTTTTTTTTTTTTTTTTTTTCTTTACCCTACACTACCACCTAACTGCGGTAGTGCTTATTTTATCCCCAGCACCCATGGTGTGTGTGTGCAGGTGTAAGACACTGTGAAAGACACAAAGTGCACGAATCTTTATTCAGTTTCCACCACCAGGAAGACAGGAAAACACCCGGGTGGCCAGTGACAAACACTGCCCTTCACATCAAAGGACAGTGCTGTGTGATCAAAACAGTGAAGGGGAGGGTAGGGACTAAATCAAAATAGAATTGGAGGGAGAAATGATGCACTCCACTCCCTGCGGCGCCCACCTCTCCCTGAACAACTCCAGGGTGTTGGTCGACGCCGCGTGCTCCTTCTCCAAGGACACCCGGGCTCTAACGTAACCGCGGAAGAGGGGCAGGCAGTCGGCCCTAACGACCCCCTCCACGGCCCGCTGCCTGGACCTGTTGATGGCCAGTTTGGCCAGGAGGGGGAATTTATTTTTTTTTTTTTTTTCTTTTTTCTTTTTTTTTATCTTTTTATTTTTAACCCCCACACTACCGCCTAAGTGCGGTAGTGCTTATTTTATCCCCAGCACCCATGGTGTGTGTGTGCAGGTGTAAGACACTGTGAAAGACACAAAGTGCACGAATCTTTATTCAGTTTCCACCACCAGGAAGACAGGAAAACACCCGGGTGGCCAGTGACAAACACTGCCCTTCACATCAAAGGACAGTGCTGTGTGATCAAAACAGTGAAGGGGAGGGTAGGGACTAAATCAAAATAGAATTGGAGGGAGAAATGATGCACTCCACTCCCTGCGGCGCCCACCTCTCCCTGAACAACTCCAGGGTGTTGGTCGACGCCGCGTGCTCCTTCTCCAAGGACACCCGGGCTCTAACGTAACCGCGGAAGAGGGGCAGGCAGTCGGCCCTAACGACCCCCTCCACGGCCCGCTGCCTGGACCTGTTGATGGCCAGTTTGGCCAGGAGGGGGAATTTTTTTTTTTTTTTTTTTTTTTTTTTTTTTTTTTTTTTTTTTTTTTTTCTTTTTTTTTTAAAAGGGAAAACACCCAAGTCGCCAAATCTCCTGTTTCTTTTTTTTTTTTTTCTTTTTTTTCTTTTTTTTTAAATCCCCACACTACCACCTAAGTGCGGTAGTGCTTATTTTATCCCCAGCACCCATGGTGTGTGTGTGCGCAGGTGTGAGACACAGTGAAAGACACAAAGTGCACCAATCTTTATTCAATTTCCACCACCAGGAATATAGGAAAACACCCGGGTGGCCAGTGACAAACACTGCCCTTCACATCAAAGGGCAGTGCTGTGTGATCAAAACAGTGAAGGGGAGGGTAGGGACTAAATCAAAATAGAATTGGAGGGAGAAATGATGCACTCCACTCCCTGCGGCGCCCACCTCTCCCTGAACAACTCCAGGGTGTTGGTCGACGCCGCGTGCTCCTTCTCCAAGGACACCCGGGCTCTAACGTAACCGCGGAAGAGGGGCAGGCAGTCGGCCCTAACGACCCCCTCCACGGCCCGCTGCCTGGACCTGTTGATGGCCAGTTTGGCCAGGAGGGGGAATTTATGGGCCTTCCCCTCCCCGCCCGCCTTGGTGGTCATGGGGACCGAGATCCCCCCCCCCCAGCCTTTCCCGGAATACGATTGGCTGGGGGAAGACAGGGTGCGTGGCCAGTGTGGGGAGGGTCAGCCGTGTCACTTCCTGCCCCGCCCCTGGTTAATCAGGTGATGGCGGGCGGGGCTGGGGCACGGGGCTGGGGCACGGGCCTGGTTCCCCCTCCGGGGCCCAGAGACACGGTCGCTGCAGGTGATGGGGCAGCGGTGGTTCCCCCCAGATTAGTGCCAGGATGTGGCTGGGTTGGGCGGAGCTCGGGCTCAGGCTCGGGGGCCCCCGGGCCAGGTGTTACAATGCCAGGGGCAGGTGTTGAAGCCCCAAGGGTTTCTCTATCTGGGTGGGGGCTGGATTTGGGGTCAGTGGGGCCAGGGTCAGGTACGGGTTTCGGGGTTTGGGGGTCAGGGTTCCCACGCCGGGGCGACGCTGGCACGGCCGCAGGGGCATTGTCGTGCCGGGGCGGGGCAGGTCGAGGGCTAGGGGTCGGGGAAGGGGATAGGGTGGTCTCCCCATGGACGGGCCTGACGCGTCGCGTCTTCTTCAGCGCCTTCTGGCCTGCCGGATGCTCACCCCCCTCCCTGCTGGAGGCTGGAGCATTGGATGCCACCCGCCTAGCCTCCGGTGCTGGAGCTTGTGGTGTTGACTTTGGGGGAGGGGGAGTGGGTGCAGTGGCACCACCATCAGCCATTGGCGTGGGCTGGGCAGCCTTCTGGGTGGGGCAGTTTTTTCTTATGTGCCCCACCTCGCGGCACAGGTGGCACCACACGCCATCCGCCGTCCAGAAGGCGCGGTAGGCCATGCCCTCATGGAGGAGGGTGAATGAGCCCTCGGTGACCTCCTCCCGGGCCAGGCAAATAAACACCTGGCGTCGGAAGGAGTAGATGTATCGGAGGGCGGGGTCCTTAAGACCGAGCAGGAGCGGTTGCACACCTGACCGGATCTCCCCCATGGTGTTGAGGTGGGGAAGAAGGAGCTCACTTGCAATGAAGGGCGGGACGTTGGAGATCACAACCCTCTGGGCCGTAACCTCCAAAGGGTCGACGGGCAAATGTGTCCCGCCCACAGTAAGCCCCCTCTCCACAGCCAGGTGGACCGCCTGTTCGGTCTTAAGAAAAAGACGGCCTTCCCGTACATCCGGTCCACAGCGACGATGGCAAGTGGGCCGACCACACTAGCCATGGCCCTGCTGCAGGCCTCGATGGTCATATTGGAGTGGGGATAGGCCTTTACCCCCAGGCGTTTGGTTAGGTGCCTGAAGGGGGTTGACGTTGCAGCCGGGGTTGGGACAGCCCAGCCTAAGGCAGCAGCTACCCCGGCGGAGGTGCGGCTGGGCCCCGCGACCTTCGGGCTCGCCATACTCTGCTGCTGGATATTGTTGTGCCCCAGGCAGCAGCGGTGGAGGTGGGCCCCTGGTAGCAGCAGTGGTGAAGTTTATGGGGAGGGGCCCAAGGCGAGTCCCAGGCAGCGACGGTGGAGACCGGCCTCAGGCAACAGCAGCGGTGGAGGCAGGCCTTGGGCGAGTCCCAGGTAGGCCCTCGGTCACAGCGGTGGGGGGCAGACATGTTGGGGAGAGTCCCCAAGGCAAGTCCCAGGCAGCCCCAAAATTGAGTCCCAGGCAGTAGTAGTGGTGGAGATGGGCCCAAGGCGAGTCCCAGGCAGCGGTGGTGGAGGCAGGCCTCAGGCAACAGCAGCAGTGGAGGCAGGCCTCTGGTAAGTCCTAGGCAATTCCCTTGGTTGCAGCAGTGGGGGCAGGCCTGTTGGGGAGGGTCCCAAAGGCAAGTCCCAGGCAGCCCCAAAATTGAGTCCCAGGCAGCAGTAGTGGTGGAGGTTGTGGGGAGGGGCCCCAAGGCAAGTCCCAGGCAGCGGTGGTGGAGGCAGGCCTCAGACAACAGCAGCAGTGGAGGCAGGCCTCTGGCAAGTCCTAGGCAGGCCCTTGGTTGCAGCAGCAGTGGGGGGCAGACCTGTTGGGGAGGGTCCCCAAGGCAAGTCCTAGGCAGCCCCAAAATTGAGTGCCAGGCAGCAGCAGTGGAGGTGGGCCTCTAACAACAGCAGCAGTGGTGGAGGGAGGGGACTTGCCTTGGGAGGGGCCCCAAGGCAAGTCCCAGGCAGCAGCAGTGAGGCAGGCCCCAAGCAGCAACAGCTGAGGCAGGACCGGGCGGGGTGCCAGAGGCCAGCAGTGGGAGTGGGCCCAAGGTCAGCAGCAACACTCCCTTGACCTGGGTGAGGCCCAGGCTGCAGCTCCAAAAGTAGGCCCCAGACACAAAAGTTCTCACCTCCTTCTGCTTCTGCCTCCTCCTATTCTTCTTTCCTTCTTCCTCTCTCTCTCTCAATGCAGGGCAGCTAGTCCAGGGACAGTCCCCCCATACTGCTCCAACTCTCAAGATAGGCAAACACCCGGGTGGCCAGTGACAAACACTGCCCTTCACATCAAAGGTCAGTGCTGTGTGATCAAAACATTGAAGGGGAGGGTAGGCTCTAAATCAAAATAGAGTTGAAGGGAGAAATGATGCACTCCACTCCCTGCGGTGCCCACCTCTCCCTGAACAACTCCAGGGTGTTGGTGGATCCCGCGTGCTCCTTCTCCAAGGACACCCGGGCCCTAACGTAACCGCGGAAGGTGCAGGCCGTCGGCCCTAACGACCCCCTCCACGGCCCACTGCCTCGACCTGTTGATGGTCAGTTTGGCCAGGCCCAGGAGCAGACCCACGAGGAGGTCTTCAGACCTCCCTCCTCCGTACCGGGTGCCCGAAGATCAGGAGCGTGGGACTGAAGTGCAACCAAAAGCAGAGCAGGAGGTTTTTCAGAAAAATCAAAAAGGGAGTGCAAACGCCCAAAATATCCTGTATATATTTTTTTAGATTTTTTTTTTTATTTAACCCCCACACTACTGCCAAACTGCGGTAGTGCTTATTTTTCCCCAGCACCCATGGGTTGTGTGTGTGTTGGTGTGAGACACAGTGAGAGACACAAGGTGCACAAATCTTTATTCAATTTCCACCACCAGGAAGATAGGAAAACATCCGAGTGGCCAGTGACAAGCACTGCCCTTCACATCAAAGGGCAGTGCTGTGTGAACAAAATAGTGAAGGGGAGGGTAGGGACTAAACCAAAATAGAATTGGAGGGTGAAATAATGCACTCCTGCGGTGGCCACCCCTGCGGCACCCACCTCTCCCTGAACAACTCCAGGGTGTTGGTGTTCACCCCGTGCTCCTTTTCCAAGGACACCCAGGGTCTAACGTAACCGCGGAAGAGGGGCAGGCAGTCGGCCCTAACAACCCCTTCCACGGCCGCTGCTTCGACCTATTAATGGCCAGTTTGGCCAGGCCCAGGAGCAGACCCACGAGGAGGTCTTCAGACCTGCCCTCCTTCCTCCGTACCGGGTGCCCAAAGATCAGGAGCGTGGGACTGAAGTGCAACCAAAAGGAGGAGGTTTTTAAGAAAATCAAAAAGGAAGTGCAAACGCCCACACCCAATATATACATGGTCCACGGACTCCACAGCGCCACAGAACAAGTGGTTGGGCTGGGAGTCCGTGAACCACCGCAATCTGCGGTTGCAGGGGACTGCTGCGTGCAGCACCCTCCACCCCAGATCCCCGAGAGAAAGGGGGAGGACTCCAGCGTAGAGAGCCCTCCACTGGGGTTCCCCACCGCCCGGTGGCAAATGGGCACGCCAAGGCGTGTCCGGACGGTGGATGAGGGAGAAGAGGTGGACGGTGTGCAGCAGCAGTCTATACAGGGCCCTTTTTACATCCTTGAAAGAAACAAAATTAAAATTCCAGAGGTGGCTCAGGTTGTGGGGCACAGGCTCCCGCGGGAAGTATGGGACCTTGGGGCCAATGTGAAATTCCGTCCGGGCTGGGGTGAGCGCGGACGGGATCCCACCGCACACCTGAGCGTCCTCCAACTGGTGCACTACGTCGGGTCCGAGCACTGCCGTTTTATTTTTTTTCTCTTTTTTTTAAACCCCCACACTACCGCCTAAGTGCGGTAGTGTGGGGGTTTAAAAAAAAAGGAGAAAAAAAAATAAAACGGCAGTGCTCGGACCCGACGTAGTGCACCAGTTGGAGGACGCTCAGGCGCCTAAGTGCGGTAGTGCTTATTTTATCCCCAGCACCCATGGTGTGTGTGTGCAGGTGTGAGACACAGTGGAAGACACAAAGTGCACCAATGTTTATTCAATTTCCACCACCAGGAAGATAGGAAAACACCCAGGTGGCCAGTGACAAACACTGCCCTTCACATCAAAGGGCAGTGCTGTGTGATCAAACAGTGAGGGGGAGGGTAGGGACTAAATCAAAATAGAGTTGGAGGGAGAAATGATGCACTCCACTCCCTGCGGCGCCCACCTCTCCCTGAACAACTCCAGGGTGTTGGTGGACACCGCGTGCTCCTTCTCCAAGGACACTCGGGCTCTAACATAACCGCGGAAGAGGGGCAGGCAGTGCCCTAACGACCCCCTCCACGGCCCGCTGCCTGGACCTGTTGATGGCCAGTTTGGCCAGGCCCAGGAGCAGACCCACGAGGAGGTCTTCAGACCTGCCCTCCTTCCTCCGTACCGGGTGCCCAAAGATCAGGAGCGTGGGACTGAAGTGCAGCCAAAAACAGAGGAGGAGGTTTTTCAGAAAATCAAAAAGGGAGTGCAAATGCCCAAAATCTCCTGTTTATTTTTTTTAGTCCTTGCACGTACAAACACACTCTCACGCTGCTCCAACTCTCAAGATAAGCAAACACCCGGGTGGCCAGTGACAAGCACTGCCCTTCACATCAAAGGGCAGTGTTGTGACTGTTTATTTTTTGGGGGTTTTTTTTATTTAACCCCGACACTACCACCTAAGTGCGGTAGTGCTTATTTTTTACCCCACCACCCATGGTGTGTGTGTGTGCAGGTGTGACACACAGTGAGAGACATAAAGTGCACGAATCGTTATTCAGTTTCCACCACCAGGAAGATAGGCACCACGACCCTCGTGGCCCCAGGGGCCGGAGGAGTCGAGGCAGCAGGAGGCCCTGCTGTAGCCCCTGGGTGTTTTGGTAAGTCGGGCTGCGGTGCGGGACAGTCGTGGGGCACCGTTGATTCGTCCCCTGGAGAGGGGCAGCGCCGCCGGCGTGCTGCTGGAGTGTCTCTCCCCTCCAGGGGCCGGTGCTTCTTCCCCAGAGAGACAGGGGGGAATTCATGGGCCTTCCCCTCCCCGCCGGCCTCGGTGGTCATGGGGCCCAAGGTCCCTCCCCCCAACCCTTCCAGGAATATGAATGGCTGGGGGAAGACAGGGGGCGTGGCCAGGATGGGGAGGGTCAGCCGTGTCACTGCCCCGCCCCTGGTTTATCAGGTGAGGGCGGGCGGGCGGAGACACGGTCGCCGCAGAAGGTGGGCAGCGGTGGTTCCCCCCAGGTTAGTGCCATGGTGTGGTTGGATGGGGCAGGGCTTGGGCTCAGGGGTCCCTGGGCGAGGTGTTGCAGTGCCAGGGGCAGGCATCGAAGCCCCAGGGGTTTCTCCATCGGGGTGTGGGGTGGGTGTGGGGTCAGTGGGGTTCGGATCAGGTACAGGTTTGGGAGTTTGGGGGTCAAGGTTCGCGCGCCGGGGCGACGCTGGCACGTCCGAAGGGGCATTGTCGTGCTGGGGCGGGGCAGGTCGTGGGCTAGGTGTCGGGGAAGGGGATGGGTGGTCTTCCCGTGCGCTGGCTTGACGCGTCGCGTCTCCCTCTGCGCCTTCTGGCCAGCCGGACGCTCACCCCCTCCCTGCCAGAGGCTGGAGCATCGGAAGCCTCCGGCTTCCCCTCCGGTGCCGGGGCTTGAGGTGTTAGCTTCGGGGGAGGGGGCACCACCATCAGCCATCGGCGCGGGCTGGGCAGCCTTCTGGGTGGGGCAGTTTTTCCTTATGTGCCCCACCTCGCGGCACAGGTGGCACCGCACGCCATCCGCCGTCCAGAAGGCGCGGTAGGCCCCTCCCTCGTGGAGGACGGTGAAGGTGCCCTCGGTGACCTCCTCCCGGGCCAGGCAAATAAACACCTGGCGTCGGAAGGAATATATGTGTCGGAGGGCAGGGTCCTTAAGACCGAGCAGGAGCGGTTGGACCCCTGACCGGATCTCCCCCAACATGGCGAGGTGGGGGAGAAGGAGCGCACTCGAAATGAAGGGCGGGAAGTTAGAGATCACGACCCTCTGGGCCGTAACCTCCAGAGGGTCGACGGGCAAATGTGTCCCGCCCACAGTGAGCCCCCTCTCCACGGCCAGGTGGACCGCCTACTCGGTCCTAAGGAAGAAGACGGCCTTCCCGTACATCCGGGCCACAGCGACGATAGCCAGTGGGCTGACCACACTGGCCATGGCCTTGCTGCAGGCCTCGATGGGGATAGGCTTTTACCCCCAGGCGTTTAGTCAAGTGCCTAAAGGGGCTTGCAGTCGAGGCAGGGGTTGTGGCAGCCGAGCCTAAGGCAGCGGCTACCCCGGCGTAGGTGTGGCTGGGCCCCGCGACCTTCGGGCTCGCCATATTCTGCTGCTGGATGTTGTTGTGCCCCAGGCAGCGGTGGAAGTGGCCCCTGGTAGCAGCAGTGGTGGAGGTTGTGGGGAGGGGCCCAAGGCACGTCCCAGGCAGCGACAGTGGAGACCTGCCTCAGGCAACAGCAGTGGTGGAAGCAGGCCTCGGGCGAGTCCAAGGTAGGCCCTCGGTCGCAGGGTTGGGGGCAGACCTGTTGGGGAGAGTCCCCAAGGCAAGTCCCAGGCAGCCCTAAAATCGAGGCCCAGGCAGCAGTAGTGGTGAAGATGGGCCCAGGGCGAGTACCACGCAGCAGCAGTGGAGGCAGGCCTCAGGCGACAGCAACAGTGGGGGCAGGCCTCTGGCAAGTACTGGGTAGTTCGCTTGGTTGCAGTGGTGGGGGCAGACCTGTTGGGGAGGGTCCCCAAGGCAAGTCCCAGGCAGCAGCGGTGGTGGAGGCAGGCCTCTGGCAAGTCCCAGGCAGGCCCTCTGCCGCAGCAGCGGGGGGGCAGACCTGTCGGGGAGGGTCCCCAAGGCAAGTCCCAGGCAGCCCCAAAATTAAGTCCCAAGCAGCAGCACTGGAGGTGGGCCTCCAACAACAGCAGCAGTGGTGAAGGTCATGGGAGGGGCCCCAAGGCAAGTCCCAGGCAGCAGCAGTGAGGTAGGCCCCAAGCAGCAACAGCTGAGGCAAGTCTGGGCGGGGTTCCAGAGACCAGCAGTAGGGCAGCTAATCCAGGGATAGTCCCCTTCAAGGAGAGTCCTTGCACATACACTCACAATAGGCAAACACCCGGGTGGCCAGTGACAAACACTGCCCTTCACATCAAAGGGCACTGCTGTGTGATCAAAACAGTGAAGGGGAGGGTAGGGACTAAATCAAAATAGAGTTGGAGGGAGAAATGATGCACTCCACTCCTTGCAGCGCCCATCTCTCCCTGAACAACTCCAGGGTGTTGGTGGACACCGCGTGCTCCTTCTCCAAGGACACCCGGGCTCTATTTTTTTTTTTTGCACTCCACTACTGTTTATTTTTTTTTTTTTTTTTTTTTTTAGCCTTTCCAGGAATACGAATGGCTGGGGGAATACTCCTGTTTATTTTTTTTTTTTTTTTTTTTATTTTTTTTTTCTTCTTTTTAACTTAACCCCCACACAACCACCTAAGTGCGGTAGTGCATATTTTATCCCCAGCACCCATTGTGTGTGTGCAGGTGTGAGACACAGTGAAAGACACAAAGTGCACCAATCTTTATTCAATTTCCACCACCAGGAAGATAGGAAAACACCCGGGTGGCCAGTGACAAGCACTGCCCTTCACATCAAAGGGCAGTGCTGTGTGATCAAAACAGTGAAGGGGAGGGTAGCGACTAAATCAAAATAGAGTTGGAGGGAGAAATGATGCACTCCACTCCCTGCGGCGCCCACCTCTCCCTGAACAACTCCAGGGTGTTGGTGGACACCGCGTGCTCCTTCTCCAAGGACACCCGGGCTCTAACATAACCGCGGAAGAGGGGCAGGCAGTCGGCCCTAACGACCCCCTCCACGGCCCGCTGCCTGGACCTGTTGATGGCCAGCTTGGCCAGGCCCAGGAGCAGACCCACGAGGAGGTCTTCAGACCTGCCCTCCTTCCTCCGTACCGGGTGCCCAAAGATCAGGAGCGTGGGACTGAAGCGCAGCCAAAAACAGAGGAGAAGGTTTTTAAGGAAATCAAAAATGGAGTGCAAACGCCCACACCCAATATACACGTGGTCCACGGACTCCACAGCGCCACAGAACAAGCAGTTGGGCTGGGAGTCCGTGAACCACCGCAATCTGCGGTTGCAGGGGACTGCTGCGTGCAGCACCCTCCACCCCAGATCCCCGAGAGAAAGGGGGAGGACTCCCGCGTAGAGAGCCCTCCACTGGGGATCCCCACCGCCCGGTGGCAAATGGGCACGCCAAGGCGTGTCCGGACGGTGGATGAGGGAGAAGAGGTGGATGGTGTGCAGCAGCAGTCGGTACAGGGCTCTCCTTTTCACCTCCCTAAACAAAACAAAATTAAAATTTCGGAGGCGGCTCAGGTTGTGGGGCACAGGCTCCCGCGGGAAGTACGGGACCTTGGGGCCAATGTGAAATTCCGTCCGGGCTGGGGTGAGCGCGGACGGGATCCCACCGCACACCTGAGCGTCCTCCAACTGGTGCACTACGTCGGGTCCGAGCACCGCCGTTTTGAGGCGTCGGATGGCGGTGGCCACGTACTGGACGTCTACCGCTGCCCTGCCTGCTATGTCCTGCGGCAGCGTCCAGCCCAGGCCCCCGGCACCCAGCACGTCCCCGACCCTGGTCACCCTCGCCGCCGCGGCCCTCCCCTCCGACAGCCACTCGAACCCGCGAGTACGGAGGTGCGGATTCCTGAGCAACGGCTCCCTGACGACAGCCGCTACTCCAGCCGGAGGGTAGGCGCGACGCGATTCGACCATGTTCCAGACAGTGATCAGGTCCTGGTAAAAGACAGGCAGCGTCTTGAGGGCGACCTCCAAACCGTCACGGTCGACGAACAGGAGCTGCGTGTCGTAGTTGAGGTTACGCACCTGGCGGAAAAAATACGTCGCCAGGGCGCACCACCTAGGAGGAGGCTCGACGTAAAGGTATTGCCGCAAGGTCTGAAGGCGGAAGGTCGCGACCTGGGTGCGGACGCACACCAGCGACTGACCGCCCTCCTCAATAGGGAGACTCAGAACCTGCGCGGCGACCCAGTGCATCTTTTTGTCCCAGAAGAAATCGACCAACGTTCTCTGGATGTCAGCGACAAAGCCAGGAGTGACCAAAGTGACCAGCCGGTACCACAGCATGGCGGCCACCAGCTGGTTTATGACCAGCACTCGACTCCTGTAAGATAGCACTCGGAGCAGTCCTGTCCAGCGGCCTAGGCGAGCCGAGACTTTGGCCTCGAGCTCCTGCCAGTTGGCCGGCCAGGATTCCTCAGCCGGGCCGAGGTAGACCCCCAGGTAGAGGAGATGGGTGGTACTCCAGCTGAACCCCCGTAACTCCTCCGGCAGAGAGTCCACCCGCCACGGGCCGACCAGTAGTCCGGAACATTTGGCCCAGTTGATCCTGGCGGAAGACGCCGCCGAGTACACGGCCTGGCACTCGCGCATCCTCCCCAGGTCAGCCGGGTCGGTGAAAGTGAGGAGCACGTCGTCGGCGTAGGCAGAGAGGACCACCCCCGTGCCCGCGCCGCGCAGAACCAGCCCCGACAACCTCCTCCGCAAGAGGCGCAGGAAAGGCTCCACGCACAGGGAATACAGCTGGCCGGACAGGGGGCAGCCTTGACGCACTCCTCTCCCGAAGCGAAGGGGCGCCGTCAGGGACCCGTTAACTTTAACCAGACACTCTGCGGCGGCGTACAAAAGTCGGATCCGGGCGACGAACTGCGTCCCGAACCCGAATGCCCGCAGAGTCCCGAGCAGGTACTCGTGATCGACCCTGTCGAACGCCTTCTCCTGGTCGAGAGACAGGAAGGCGCTCGGCAGACCAGCCCGTCGACAGAAATGGATCAGGTCCCGGACCAGGTGGACGTTATCGTGTATCCTCCGGCCCGGGACCGTGTAGGACTGGTCCGGGTGAATCATGTGGGCCAGCACGGAGGCCAGGCGAGAAGACAACACCCTGGCAAAGATTTTGTAATCCGTGCTGAGGAGGGAGACCGGACGCCAGTTCTTCAAAGAACGAAGGTCCCCCTTCTTTGGCAGCAGGACGATGACCGCCCTGCGCCAAGAAAGGGGCAGCTGTCCGGCACTTAGACACTCCCCCAGGACCTGTGCGTAGTCGCTCCCCAGGACGTCCCAGAACGCCCGGAAGAACTCCACAGTCAGCCCATCCAGCCCCGGGGTTTTGCCCCTCGACAGCCGGTCAGCTCCTCTAAGGTGACGGGAGCGTCGAGCCTTCCGGCGTCCTCCAGGCTGAGCTGCGGCAGGTCCTCCCACAGAACTCTGCGAGCATCCTCGCTGGACGGATCCGGAGAGAACAGAGCCGTGTAATAGTTTCGGACATGGGCCCTGATGCCCTCCGGATTCGAGACGAGGGACCCGTCGTCGGCCAGCAGCACAAGGAGCTGTTGACGGGTGCCACGCCTTTTTTCCAGCAAGTAGAAGAAGGGGGAGCCGCGGTCCAGGTCCTGGAGGAGCTGGATCCGCGACCTCACGTACGCACCCCGAGCCCCGACGAGCTGCAGGTCCCGGAGCGCGGCCTTCTTCTCTTCGTACACCCCGCGCAGGGCCGGGTCCGCGTCGGGCTGACCGAGGCGTGACTCCAGGTCGAGCAACTCGCTCTCCAACTCCCCGATCCTGGATTTCCACCTCTTCGTCGACCCCCTCGCGTACTCCTGACAGAAGACGCGGACGTGAGCCTTGCCCACATCCCACCATAGCCTCAGGGAGGGGAAGCTTCCCCGCTTCCTTCTCCAGCCGGCCCAGAAACGACGAAATGAGTCCCGGAACCGCTCGTCCTCCAGCAGCAGGTTGTTAAAGTGCCAGTACGCGGAGCCGAGCCTGGAGCCGAACGGAAGGAGTTCCGCCCACACCAGGTGATGGTCTGTGCACGACACCTGCCGCGTGGAGGCCTTCAGAAAACAGGAGGCGTACGTCCGCGAAACGTACAGGCAGTCGATTCTGGACGCTCCGACCCCAGGCCTCACGAAGGTGAAGGTGATGGAGTCGGGATGGAGATTCCGCCAGACGTCCACCAGGTCGAAGGACTTGACCAAGTCCCCCAACCTCTTCCCTGACGCCCAGCCAGTGCGGGCACCGCCGTGGTCCCTGCCCTCGAGGACGCAGTTAAAATCTCCCCCGAGGACGACGCACTGGTTCTCGTTGATGGAAGCGAGATGAGCGGACCCTGCCCAGATTTGCCTCAGCTGTTGCTGCTTGGGGCCTACCTCACTGCTGCTGCCTGGGACTTGCCTTGGGGCCCCTCCCAGGACCTCCACCACTGCCACTGCTGAAGGCCCACCTCCACTGCTGCTGCCTGGGTCTCAGTTTTGGGGCTGCCTGAGATTTGCCTTGGGGATCCTCCCCAACAGGTCTGCCCCCACCACTGCGACCAAGGGCCTGCCTGAGATTTGCCTTGGGGATCCTCCCCAACAGGTCTGCCCCCACCACTGCGACCAAGGGCCTGCCCAGGACTTGCCAGAGGCCTGCCTCCACTGCTGCTGTTGTCTGAGGCCTGCCTCCACCACCGCTGCCTGGGACTCGCCTTGGGCCCCTCCCTAGGACCTCCACCGCTGCTGCCTAAGACTCAATTTCGGGGCTACCTGGGACTTGCCTTGGGGACCCTCCCCAACAGGTCTGCCCCCACCGCCGTGACTGAGGGCCAACCTAAGACTCGCCCGAGGCCTGCCTCTACTGCTGTTGTCGCCTGAGGCCTGCTTCCTCGGCCCCTCCCTACAACCTCCACCACTGCTGCCACCAGAGGCCCACCTCCACCGCTGCTGCCTGGGGCTTGCCAACAATCAGCAGCAGAGTATGGCGAGCCCGAAGGTCGCGGGGCCCAGCCGCACCTACGCTGGTGTAGCCGCTGCCTTGGGCTCGGCTGTCCCAACCCCGGCTGCGACGTCAACCCCCTTCAGGCACCTGACCAAACGCCTGGGGGTAAAGGCCTATCCCCACCCCAACATGACCATCGAGGCCTGCAGCAAGGCCATGGCTAGTGTGGTCGGCCCACTGGCCATCGTCGCTGTGGCCCGGATGTACGGGAAGGCCGTCTTTTTCCTGAAGACCGAGCAGGCGGTCCACCTGGCCGTGGAGAGGGGGCTCACTGTGGGCGGGACACATCTGCCTGTCGACCCTCTGGAGGTGACGGCCCAGAGGATCATGATCTCTAACGTCCCACCCTTCATTGCCAGCGAGCTCCTTCTCCCCCACCTCACCACCTGGGGGGAGATCCGGTCGGGTGTCCAGCCGCTCCTGCTCGGTCTGAAGGACCCTGCCCTCTGACACATCTACTCCTTCCGGCGCCAGGTGTTTATTTCCCTGGCCCGGGAGGAGGTCACCGAGGGCAATTTTACCGTCCTCCATGAGGGCGTGGCCTACCGCGCCTTCTGGACGGCGGACAGCGTGCGGTGCCACCTGTGCCGCGAGGTGGGGCACATAAGGAAAAACTGCCCCACCCAGAAGGCCACCCAGCCCGCGCCGATGGCTGATGGTGGTGCCGCTGCACCCACTCCCCCTCCCCCGAAGCCAACACCACAGGCCCCGGCACTGAAGCCAGAGGCTTCCAACACTTCAGCCTCTGGCAGGGAGGGGGGGTGAGCGTCCGGCCGGACAGAAGGCTCAGAAAAAGACGCGGCGCATTAAGCCTGCCCACGGGGAGACCACCCTATCCCCTTCCCCGACACCTAGCCCACGATCTGCCCTGCCCCGGCACGACAATGCCTCTGCGGCCGTGCCAGCGTCACCCCGGCGAGGGAACCCTGACCCTCAAACCCCCGAACCCGTACCTGACCCTAAACCCACTGACCCCACACCCACTCCCAACCCCGATGGAGAAACCTCTCGGGCTTTAACGCCCGACACTGGCGCCGTGACACCTGGCCCGGGGGCCCCTGAGCCCGAGCCCTGCCCAACCCAGCCACGCCCTGGAACTAACCTGGGGGGAACCACCACTGGCCCACCTCCTGCAGCGACTGTCTCCGGGCCCCGGAGAGGGAACCGGACCCCTGCCCCGCCCTCACTCCCTCACTCCCTCACCTGATAAACCCGGGGCGGGGCAGGAAGTGACACGGCTGGCCCTCCCCACCCTGGCCACGCCCCCTGTCTTCCCCTAGCCATTCGTATTCCTGGAAAGGCTGGGGGGAGGGCCCCAGGGCCCCATGACCACCGAGGCGGGAGGGGAAGGCCCATAAATCCCCCCCGGTCTCCCTGGGGAAGAGGCACCGGCCCTTGGAGGGGAGGGACTCTCCAGCAGCACGCCGGCGGGAGTGAGTGACTGTCTGTGTGCTGGGACTCTCCTCCGCTATCGCCTTAGGAAGGAAGGAAGGAAGGAAGGAAGGAAGGGAGAAAAAAAAGAAAAGAAGAAGAAGAGAGGCAGGAGGTGGGAGCCTTTTTGGTCTGGCTCCTGGTCTCGGAGCTGCGGCCTAGGCCTCGCCACTGCAGGTCTCTGGGGCTCTGCCCGGACCTGTCTCGGCTGTTGCTGCTTGGGGCCTGCCTCCAATACAGCCTGGGACTTGCCTTGGGGCCCCTCCCGGGACCTCCACCGCTGCTGCTGTGGTCTGAGGCCTGCCTCCGCAACTGCTGCCTGGGACTCGGCTTGGGGCTGCCTGGGACTTGCCTTGGGGACCCTCCCCAACAGGTCTGCCCCCACCACTGCAACCGAGGGGACTTCCCAGGACTCGCCAGAGGCCTGCCTCCACCGCTGCTGCCTGGGACTCGCCTTGGGCCCATCTCCACCACTACTGCCTGGGACTCGACTTTGGGGCTGCCTGGGACTTGCCTCGGGGACTCTCCCCAACAGGTCTGCCCCCACCACTGCGACCGAGGGCTTACCTTGGACTCGCCCGAGGTCCGCTTCTGCCACCGCTGTCGCTGCCTGGGACTTGCCTCTGGCGACTCGCCTCGGGCCCCTCCACCACTGCTGCTACCAGGGGCCCACCTCCACCGCTGCCTGGGGCCGAAGTACAAAGCGGCAGAATATGGCGAGCCCCAAAGTCGCCGGGCCCAGCCGCACCTACGCCGGGGTAGCCGCTGCCTTGGGCTCGGCTCCCACAACCCCGGCTGTGACGTCGACCCCCTTCAGGCACCTGACCAAACGCCTGGGGGTCAAGGCCTATCCCCACCCCAACATGACCATCGAGGCCTGCAGCAAGGCCATGGCTAGTGTGGTCGGCCCACTGGCCATCGTCGCTGCGGCCCGCATGTACGGGAAGGCCGTATTTTTCCTGAGGACCGAGCAGGCGGTCCACCTGGCCGTGGAGAGGGGGCTCGCTGTGGGCGGGACACATTTGCCCGTCGACCCTCTGGAGGTTACGGCCCAGAGGGTCGTGATCTCTAACGTCCCGCCCTTCATTGCCAGCGAGCTCCTTCTCCCCCACCTCACCACCCTGGGGGAAATCCGGTCGGGTGTACAGCCGCTCCTGCTCGGTCTGAAGGACCCCGCCCTCCGACACGTTTACTCCTTCCGGCGCCAGGTGTTCATTTGCCTGGCCCGGGAGGAGGTCACCGAGGGCAATTTCACTGTCCTCCATGAGGGCGCGGCCTATCGCGCCTTCTGGACGGCGGACGGCGTGCGGTGCCACCTGTGCCGCGAGGTGGGGCACATTAGAAAAAACTGCCCCACCCAGAGAGCCGCCCAGCCCACACCGACGGCTGATGGTGGTGCCGCCGCACCCACTCCCCCTCCCCCGAAGTCAACACCACAGGCCCCGGCACCGGAGGCTAAGCCAGAGGCTCCCAATGCTCCAGCCTCTGGCAGGGAGGGGGGTGAGCGTCCGGCAGGCCAGAAGGCGCTGAAGAAGACGCGACGCGTCAAGCCCGCCCATGGGGAGACCACCCTATCCCCTTCCCCGGAACCTAGCCCACGACCTACCCCGCCCCGGCACGACAATGCCCCTGCGGCCGTGCCAGCGTCGCCCCGGCGCGGGACCCCTGACCCTCAAACCCCCGAACCTGTACCTGACCCTGACCCCAATGACACTACACCCACTCCCCACCCCGATGGAGAAACCCCTCGGGCTTTAACACCTGGCCCGGGGGCCCCCGAGCCCGAGCCCTGCCCAACCCAGCCACGCCCTGGCACTAACCTGGGGGAGGCCACCGCTGTTCCGCCTCCTGCAACGGCCGTGTCTCCGGGCCCCGGAGAGGGAACTAGGCCCCTGCCCCGCCCACCCTCACCTGATAAACCGGGGGTGGGGAAGGAAGTGACACGGCTGGCCCTCCCCACCCTGGCCACGCCCCCTGTCTTCCCCCAGCCATTCGTATTCCGGGAAAGGCTGGGGGGAGGGACCCCGGGCCCCATGACCACCGAGGCGGGCGGGGAGGGGAAGGCCCAGAAATCCCCCCCGGTCTCTCTGGGGAAGAGGCACCGGCCCTTGGAGGGGAGGGACTCTCCTGCAGCGCGCCGGCGGCGCTGCCCCTCTCCGGGGGACGAGCCAACGGTGCCCCTCGACTGTCCCGCACCGCGGCCCGACTCGCCCAAACCCCTGGGGGCTACAGCAGGGCCTCCTGCTGCCTTGACTCCTCCGGCCCCTGGGGAGGACCTCGATGACCACGAGGGCCGTGGTGCGGGCGACGACGGAGGACCCTCTGCTGGGTCGTCGAGCGGTGGAGGGGAGGAGGGTGTTATCCTCGCTCCTCCCTCCCAGACTGTTTTTCCGGGGGCCTTGGCCCTGGGGGATGACCTTTTCCTGGGGGATGACCTTTTCCCCGAGGAGCCAGGCGTCCCGGTGTCGGGAGAGGAGCGGGGCCCCGAGCCTCTGCCGCCCGACGACCCGAACTCGGGGCGTTCCGGGAAGGGGTGCGTCGAGGAAGGTACCGCCGGTGACCCTGGGGGTGGGGTCGCCGGGGGTTTGAGGCCGGTTGGCGGCGCCGGACCAGCCCCCATTCTCTCGGTGGGGGAGGGGTCGGTGACCGAGGGCGACCTCCCGGAGGAGGGTTCGGGATCGGTGGCGGACACCGGGGACGACGCGGACTCCGTCTGCAGTGACTTTTTTTTTTTTTTGAGTCCCGGGTGCCCCCCACCGATCTCTCCCTCATCCCCCTCGAGGAACTCCGGGAATTTGTCGAGGAAACTCGGAGTCGCCGGGATAGAGCCCAACTGGCGCTCGACCGCTGGAGCTCTTTTGAGAAAGTTTACTGGTCGGCCCTCGCTGCCCGCCAGGCGCCTGGGCTCGATGTCAATGAGCGAAAGCGAGTCAGGAACTTCCTGGGAGCACTCCTGGTGAGGGCGAGGGACTTCAGTGCCCCTCCCTCGTCCTCCCTGTAAATATATACACGGGTTTGTTAATTGTACTGGTGGTGGTTGCACAACGCTTCCGACATGGAGACAACTATAGCCAGCCTCAACATCAACGGCAGCAGGGAGTCGCAGCGCAGATTCCAGACCCTCTCGGTCCTTCGGGACGGGAGGTATGCGGTGTGCTTCCTGCAAGAAACCCACACTACCCCGGGAGACGAAGCCACCTGGCTCCTGGAGTGGCGAGGGGGGGTCTACATGAGTCACCTCACCCGCAGATCTGGCGGGGTGGCTATCCTGTTGGCCCCGCATTTTCAGCCGGAGATCTTGGGGGTCAGGGAGCCAGTGCCAGGCCGTTTGCTTCACCTGACGGTTCGGCTGGGGGGCGCGGTGCTTCACTTGGTGAACGTCTACGCTCCCCCGGCCGGGCCGAGGCAAGCGAGCTTCTTCCAAGAAGTGTCCGCTCATCTCGCTTCCATCGACGAGGGCCAGTGCGTCGTCCTCGGGGGAGATTTTAATTGCGTCCTCGAGGGCAGGGACCACGGCGGTGCCCGCACTGACCGCGCGTCAGGGAAGAGGTTGGGGGACTTGGTCAAGTCCTTCGACCTGGTGGACGTCTGGCGGAATCTCCATCCCGACTCCATCGCCTTCACCTTCGTGAGGCCTGGGGTCGGAGTGTCCAGAATCGACCGCCTGTACGTTTCGCGGGCGTACGCCTCCTGTTTCCCGAAGGCCTCCATGCGGCAGGTGTCGTGCACGGACCACCACCTGGTGTGGGCGGAACTCCTTCCGTTCGGCGCCAGGCTCGGCTCCGCGTACTGGCACTTTAACAACCTGCTGCTGGAGGACGAGCGGTTCCGGGACTCGTTTCGTCGCTTCTGGGCCGGCTGGAGAAGGAAGCGGGGAAGCTTCCCCTCCCTGAGGCTATGGTGGGACGTGGGCAAGGCTCACGTCCGCGTCTTCTGTCAGGAGTACGCGAGGGGGTCGACGACGAGGCGGAAATCCAGGATCGGGGAGTTGGAGAGGGAGTTGCTCGACCTGGAGTCACGCCTCGGTCAGCCCGACGCGGACCCGGCCCTGCGCGGGGTGTACGAAGAGAAGAAGGCCGCGCTCCGGGACCTGCAGCTCGTCGGGGCTCGGGGCGCGTACGTGAGGTCGCGGATCCAGCTCCTCCAGGACCTGGACCGCGGCTCCCCCTTCTTCTACTCGCTGGAAAAAAGGCGTGGCACCCGTCAGCAGCTCCTTGTGCTGCTGGCCGACGACGGGTCCCTCGTCTCGGATCCGGAGGGCGTCAGGGCCCACGTCCGAAACTATTACACAGCCCTGTTCTCCCCGGATCCGTCCAGCGAGGATGCTCGCAGAGTTCTGTGGGAGGACCTGCCGCAGCTCGGCCCGGAGGACGCCGGAAGGCTCGACGCTCCCGTCACCTTGGAGGAGCTGACCGGCGCCCTCGACCGGCTCTCGAGGGGCAAAACCCCGGGGCTGGACGGGCTGACTGTGGAGTTCTTCAGGGCGTTCTGGGACGTCCTGGGGAGCGACTACGCACAGGTCCTGGGGGAGTGTTTAAATGCCGGACAGCTGCCCCTTTCTTGGCGCAGGGCGGTCATCGTCCTGCTGCCAAAGAAGGGGGACCTTCGTTCCTTAAAGAACTGGCGTCCGGTCTCCCTCCTCGGCACGGATTACAAAATCTTCGCCAGGGTGTTGTCTTCTCGCCTGGCCTCCGTGCTGGCCCACATGATCCACCCGGACCAGTCCTACACGGTCCCGGGCCGGAGGATACACGATAACGTCCACCTGGTCCGGGACCTGATCCATTTCTGTCGACGGGCTGGTCTGCCGAGCGCCTTCCTGTCTCTCGACCAGGAGAAGGCGTTCGACAGGGTCGATCACGAGTACCTGCTCGGGACTCTGCGGGCATTCGGGTTCGGGGCGCAGTTCGTCGCCCGGATCCGACTTTTGTACGCCGCCGCAGAGTGTCTGGTTAAAGTTAACGGGTCCCTGACGGCGCCCCTTCGCTTCGGGAGAGGAGTGCGTCAAGGCTGCCCCCTGTCCGGCCAGCTGTATTCCCTGTGCGTGGAGCCTTTCCTGCGCCTCTTGCGGAGGAGGTTGTCGGGGCTGGTTCTGCGCGGCGCGGGCACGGGGGTGGTCCTCTCGGCCTACGCCGACGACGTGCTCCTCACTTTCACCGACCCGGCTGACCTGGGGAGGATGCGCGAGTGCCAGGCCGTGTACTCGGCGGCGTCTTCCGCCAGGATCAACTGGGCCAAATGTTCCGGACTACTGGTCGGCCCGTGGCGGGTGGACTCTCTGCCGGAGGAGTTACGGGGGTTCAGCTGGAGTACCACCCATCTCCTCTACCTGGGGGTCTACCTCAGCCCGGCTGAGGAATCCTGGCCGGCCAACTGGCAGGAGCTGGAGGCCAAAGTCTCGGCTCGCCTAGGCCGCTGGACAGGACTGCTCCGAGTGCTATCTTACAGGAGTCGAGTGCTGGTCATAAACCAGCTGGTGGCCGCCATGCTGTGGTACCGGCTGGTCACTTTGGTCCCTCCTCTTGGCTTTGTCGCTGGCATCCAGAGAACGTTGGTCGATTTCTTCTGGGACAAAAAGATGCACTGGGTCGCCGCGCAGGCTCTGAGTCTCCCTATTGAGGAGGGCGGTCAGTCGCTGGTGTGCGCCCGCACCCAGGTCGCGACGTTCCGCCTTCAGACCTTGCGGCGATACCTTTACGTCGAGCCTCCTCCTAGATGGTGCGCCCTGGCGACGTATTTTTTCCGCCAGGTGCGTAACCTCAACTACGACACGCAGCTCCTGTTCGTCGACCGTGACGGTTTGCAGGTCGCCCTCAAGACGCTGCCTGTCTTTTACCAGGACCTGATCACTGTCTGGAACATGGTCGAATCGCGTCGCGCCTACCCTCCGGCTGGAGTAGCGGCTGTCGTCAGGGAGCCGTTGCTCAGGAATCCGCACCTCCGTACTCGCGGGTTCGAGTGGCTGTCGGAGGAGAGGGCCGCGGCGGCGAGGGTGACCAGGGTCGGGGACGTGCTGGGTGCCGGGGGCCTGGGCTGGACGCTGCCGCAGGACATAGCAGGCAGGGCGGCGGTAGACGTCCAGTACGTGGCCACCGCCATCCGACGCCTCAAAACGGCGGTGCTCGGACCCGACGTAGTACACCAGTTGGAGGACGCTCAGGTGTGCGGTGGGATCCCGTCCGAGCTCACCCCAGCCCGGACGGAATTTCACATTGGCCCCAAGGTCCCGTACTTCCCGCGGGAGCCTGTGCCCCACAACCTGAGCCGCCTCCGAAATTTTAACTTTGTTTTGTTTCGGGAGGTGAAAAGGAGAGCCCTGTACCGACTGCTGCTGCACACCATCCACCTCTTCTCCCTCATCCACCGTCCGGACACGCCTTGGCGTGCCCATTTGCCACCGGGCGGTGGGGATCCCCAGTGGAGGGCTCTCTACGCGGGAGTCCTCCCCCTTTCTCTCGGGGATCTGGGGTGGAGGGTGCTGCACGCAGCAGTCCCCTGCAACCGCAGATTGCGGTGGTTCACGGACTCCCAGCCCAACTGCTTGTTCTGTGGCGCTGTGGAGTCCGTGGACCATGTATATATTGGGTGTGGGCGTTTGCACTCCCTTTTTGATTTCCTTAAAAACCTTCTCCTCTGTTTTTGGCTGCACTTCAGTCCCACGCTCCTGATCTTTGGGCACCCGGTTCGGAGGAAGGAGGGCAGGTCTGAAGACCTCCTCGTGGGTCTGCTCCTGGGCCTGGCCAAGCTGGCCATCAACAGGTCCAGGCAGCGGGCCGTGGAGGGGGTCGTTAGGGCCGACTGCCTGCCCCTCTTCCGCGGTTATGTTAGAGCCCGGGTGTCCTTGGAGAAGGAGCACGCGGTGTCCACCAACACCCTGGAGTTGTTCAGGGAGAGGTGGGCGCCGCAGGGAGTGGAGTGCATCATTTCTCCCTCCAACTCTATTTTGATTTAGTCCCTACCCTCCCCTTCACTGTTTTGATCACACAGCACTGCCCTTTGATGTGAAGGGCAGTGTTTGTCACTGGCCACCCGGGTGTTTTCCTATATTCCTGGTGGTGGAAATTGAATAAAGATTGGTGCACTTTGTGTCTTTCACTGTGTCTCACACCTGCACACACACACCATGGGTGCTGGGGATAAAATAAGCACTACCGCACTTAGGTGGTAGTGTGGGGGTTAAATTAAAAAAAAAAAAAAAAGAAAGAAAAAAAAAAAAAAAAAAAAAAAAAATATAAACAGGAGATTTGTCACTGGCCACCCGGGTGTTTTCCTATCTTCCTGGTGGTGGAAATTGAATAAAAAAAAAGAAAAAAAAAAAAAAAAAAATAAATCCCCCCCGGTCTCCCTGGGGAAGAGGCACCGGCCCTTGGAGGGGAGGGACTCTCCAGCAGCACGCCGGCGGTGCTGCCCCTCTCCGGGGGACGAACCAACGGTGCCCCTCGACTGTCCTGCACCGCGGCCCGACTCACCCAAACCCCCAGGGGCTACAGCAGGGCCTCCTGCTGCTTCGACTCCTCCAGCCCCTGGGGAGGACCTCAATAACCACGAGGGCCGTGGTGCGGGCGACGACGGAGGACCCTCTGCTGGGTCGTCGAGCGGTGGAGGGGAGGAGGGTGTTATCCTCGCTCCTCCCTCCCAGACTGTTTTTCCGGGGGCCTTGGCCCTGGGGGATGACCTTTTCCTGGGGGATGACCTTTTCCCCGAGGAGCCAGGCGTCCCAGTGTCGGGAGAGGAGCGGGGCCCCGAGCCTCTGCCGCCCGACGACCCGAACTCGGGGCGTTCCGGGAAGGGGTGCACCGAGGAAGGTACCGCCGGTGACCCTGGGGGTGGGGTCGCTGGGGGTTTGAGGCCGGTTGGCGGTGCCGGACCAGCCCCCATCCTCTCGGTGGGGGAGGGGTCGGTGACCGAGGGCGACCTCCCAGAGGAGGGTTCGGGATCGGTGGCGGACACCGGGGACAACGCAGACTCTGTCTGCAGTGACTTTTTTGAGTCCCAGGTGCCCCCCACTGATCTCCCCCCTCATCCCCCTCGAGGAACTCCGGGAATTTGTCGAGGAAACTCGGGGTCGCCGGGATAGAGCCCAACTGGCGCTCGACCGCTAGAGCTCTTTTGAAAAAGTTTACTGGTCGGCCCACGCTGCCCGCCAGGCGCCTGGGCTCAATGTCAATGAGCGAAAGTGGGTCAGGAACTTCCTGGGGGCATTCCTGGTGAGGGCGAGGGACTTCAGTGCCCCTCCCTCGTCCTCCCTGTAAATATATACACAGGTTTGTTAATTGTACTGGTGGTGGTTGCACAAGGCTTCCGACATGGAGACGACTATAGCCAGCCTCAACATCAACGGCAGCAGGGAGTCGCAGCGCAGATTCCAGACCCCCTCGGTCCTTCGGGGCGGGAGGTATGCGGTGTGCTTCCTGTAAGAAACCCACACTACCCCGGGAGACGAAGCCACCTGGCTCCTGGAGTGGCGAGGGGGGGTCTACATGAGTCACCTCACCCGCAGATCTGGCGGGGTGGCTATCCTGTTGGCCCCGCATTTTCAGCCGGAGATCTTGGGGGTCAGTGCCAGGCCGTTTGCTTCACCTGACGGTTCGGCTGGGGGGCGCGGTGCTTCACCTGGTGAACGTCTACGCTCCCCTGGCCGGGTCGAGACAAGCGAGCTTCTCGACCCAGCGGGAGTGCTGGTCTCTCCTTCTCCTTCTCCTTCTCTCTGTAGGGCAGCTGGTCCAGGGATAGTTGCTTTCAAGGAGAGTCCTTGCACACACATACTCTCAAATTAGGCAAACACCAGGGTGGCCACTGACAAACACTGCCCTTCACATCAAAGGGCAGTGCTGTGTGATCAAAACAGTGAAGGGGAGGGTAGGGACTAAATCAAAATAGAATTGGAGGGAGAAATGATGCACTCCACTCCCCGCGGCGCCCACCTCTCCCTGAACAACTCCAGGGTGTTGGTTGACACCGCGTGCTCCTTCTCCAAGGACACCCGGGCTCTAACGTAACCGGAATCTCCTGTTTATTTATTTATTTTTCTTTTCTTGATCTTCTGTATTTTTTTTCTCAGGGCAGTGCTGTGTGATCAAAACAGTGAAGGGGAGGGTAGGGACTAAATCAAAATAGAATTGGAGGGAGAAATGATGCACTCCACTCCCCGCGGCGCCCACCTCTCCCTGAACAACTCCAGGGTGTTGGTCGACACCGCGTGCTCCTTCTCCAAGGACACCCGGGCTCTAACGTAACCGGAATCTCCTGTTTATTTTTTTTTCTTCTTTCTCCCTTATTATTTTTTTTTCCTTTTAACCCCCACACTACCACCTAAGTGCGGTAGTGCTTATTTTTTTTCCCAACACCCATGGTGCGTGTGTGCAGGTGTGAGACACAGTGAAAGACACAAAGTGCACGAATCTTTAAATCCTCTGTTTATATATTTTTTCTTTTTTTTTTATAATATTAACCCCCACACTACCACCTAAGTGCGGTAGTGCTTATTTTATCCCCAGCACCCATGGTGTGTGTGTGCAGGTGGGAGACACAGTGAAAGACACAAAGTGCACAAATCTTTATTCAATTTCCACCACCAGGAAGATAGGAAAACACCCGGGTGGCCAGTGACAAGCCCTGCCCTTCACATCAAGGGACAGTGCTGTGTGATCAAAAACAGTGAAGGGGAGTGTAGGGACTAAATCAAAATTCTCTGATACTTTGTTTAAGACCATCGTATAACCCCCAACCCAGCTCTGGTCCTGTCACAAAATAATATCAGGAATTGGTTTGTTGCTGTTGTTTTGATGATGATATTTCTGTCAGACTTTTTAACCTGATGAAATCTTTTTTGTGAGGTAATGGGCAGGCTGACTACTCCTCTCTCCCACTGACCCCTTTAAGTTCAGGCACAAAACAAGAATTCACATCCTTCCCAGTTCCTTTGTTTCATTGACAACATCATCATGAACACTGTGATCTTCATTTGTTTATTTATTGGTAACTTTCTTGTGTGGAGTTTGACACACCTCCCGAGATTCTTTCCTTGCCCTCTTTTTGGTGTTCGTTTGAAATTTTCCAAGTAACTGCATGTTATCCCTCAAATCCTCAGCGTTCTATAGATCTTTACCAAGGAGATATTCAGATGGTTGAGTTGAATTGAATTCTTTATGAGCACTTCCACTAAACCGCTCTCATTTTCACCATCAGAATCTCAGCTAGTTTTCTTCTCTTTGCACAGGCTGTCTCTGTTGGTTCACACTGATAGCTGGAAAATGCAATGATTAATGATCAACCGTGATCATATTGGAAGGAGGAGCAGGTTCCCAAGGCTTAATGGCCCCTACTTCGCATGCTTTGATTTTCTTAAATTGTTTCCAGAATTAAAGGAACACAGGATTAAAGCTAAAGTTCAACAAAAATGAGAGAGAAAAATTAGCATGAGGAAGACCACACCGACAACAAAATGTTTCACAGGTCAGTTATGGAGTTACACAAATAGGCTTTTCGGCCCCTCAAGTCTGCACTAGCCACCTAATTGTTTTAAATCTGTTTCCCAGCAGTTGGCCCATTGCCTTGGCATCCCAAGTGCACATCAAAATGCTTCTTCAAAGTAATGAGGGTTTCAGCCTCTCCCACCCTCACAGGCAGTGAGTTTCAGATTCAGACCATCGTCTGGGTGAAAAGGATTTTCTTCCCATTTCCTCTAAAACGCCTCACCCTTCACTCAGTCTACGCTCCTGGTCATTGATCCCTCCACTGGGGAGAAATGTTGCTTTCTGTTCACCGCTTCTCATAATTTATACATTTCAATCATGTCCTCTCTCAGTCTCCTCTGCTCCAAAATGAAACAATCCCAGTCTGTCCCATTTCTCTTCATAACTGAAACTGTCCAGCCCAGGCAACGTCCTGGAAAAGGTGAGATGGAAACAGATGTGATAATGTACACAGGAAACACCCAGATAGGATCAAAAGGAGCAGGATATTGCTCCAGAGAAAGGCAGTATAGCTGCAGAAAACAGCAAAGAGAAATTACACAGGATAAACCTGAACACCAAGGACCAAAGCAGGGGAGATGACAGCAAGGAAACAGGTTTCAGGGAAGGCAGTTATGAAGGAGAAAAGGAAGTAATCTTCAACAAAAATCAGTAAGAGTGGAGGTAGAAATGATGATTTTATCAAGGGTCACACAAGCTGGAGAGAAGGGATCATTGATGATGAAAGCTATCAATGTAGAAAACAACATCACCAAACAATGAGAATGAAGCACCAAGAACAAAGAGGAGACGAAGGGAAGACAATGCCATGGAGGCTTGGAGAATAAGGCAAAAAACATTGAAGTGAGAAAAGATCATGGAACGATCAGCACCAATGACCAGAGGCACATGAGAAAATCTAACATCATGCACAGCAACAGCAGGAAGAAGGGAGCGTCAGAAGGAGAGAGAAGGAGGAATAGAAAGAAAAGGATGGCAAAAGAGAGGAAGAACAACCCAAAGGGTGAACTAGATAAGGGCAGAAAAAAATTATTTTAGAAAGTTGCTGGGGCAAATTAATGGCCAAAAACAAAAGTGTGTTGGAGAAAAGAAAGATTGAACTGAGAAAGAGAATGTGCACAACAAAAAGGCAATAAATGAACTTGTTACATTTACCGGAAAGCTAAAGTGTAACACATTCAGAAATTTGTGTTTAACAAGTAACAGAGTCTAGAAATGTCTTACCAGACACATCTACTGCTGCCAGAATAGGATAAAATACAACTTCTATGTTTGCGATCTCAACATCATCTTTCTAAAACTGAATTACTCTCCAGCTTTAGGTATTTAATCCAATTGTCACAATGTCACAGTGAGGAATAGCTGTCCATTCTTTATACTGTGATGAATCCCCAGTAATTATATGAAATTGCATTGACACTGTATCTAGTTACAGCCTCTTGAGCAACCGAGGCAATTCCATCAAGATCTTCATTATCCAACTCACTGCACAATGCAGCGAAATGTTCAGTTAAAGAAAGATGGTGTTGTTAGTGACAGAGGGGGTAAGTCACCTATTCACCTTATTCCAAGAGGCAGTCACACACTTTCGATAGTGTCAACTGGTGTGGTCAGTGGTTCCAGAAGGGGGTTTGATTTTATTTTATTTATTGTCTCATGTACAGAGATAGAGTGAAAAGTATTGTTTTTCATGCCATACAGTGTTATGGTCCAGCCCAAACCCCCTCAAATATATTAAAACGATGGCCTAGGAACTAGCTATTCTCTTATTTTATTAGCAAGAGCCAGTCATTACGTTTCAGATGCAAATTGATTGGTCAAGTTATCTGATTTGAAGCAAAACACACTTTATGCATACACCATAGTTAAAGTACAACAAAAGCAAGAATTGGAATAAGTTAACTCAAATGGAAAACTTAACAGAGTAATTGTTTCAGTACTAAATAGTAATTGTTCCAAAATAGTAACAACACACAAACAAACCCTTGGCAAAGGTACATTCAGTAAAATAGAATGACTCACTGGTAATTCTCCACTCCAGGATAAAAAGCATCAAGAGAAATCTCAGAGAGAGAAAAAAAAGAGAAAGAAAGACAGAATCAAAGAGATGTACAGCACCGAAACAGACCCTTTGGTCCAACGTGTCCACGCCTTCCAGATATCCCAACCTAATCCAATCCCACTTGCCAGCACCCAGCCCATCTCCCTCCAAACCCATTCAGATGCCTTTTAAATGTTGCAATTGTACTGGCCTCCAGCACTTCTTCTGGCAGCTCATTCCATACGTGTGAAAACGTTGCCCCTGAGGAGTTGACATAATCAATTTGGATTTACAGAAGGCCTCTGACAATGTGCTCTACTGGAGGCTGCAAAATAAGATACAAGTCCGTGTTGTTATGGATAAAGTATTGGCATGGATAGAGGATTAGCTGACTGGCTGAAGTCAGAGAAAGGGATAAAGGAGTCTTTTTCAGAACAGACACAATAAGCTGAATGGCCTAATTCTGGTCCTACATCTAATGCTTGAATACAGAATTTGAAATGGTAATGATGGTTCTGTCCTAGTATTCCTTCATTGACTGACAGCGATTTGATGTTTCACAAATATTGGATGTGCCCGAAACGTCGATTCTCCTGTTCCTTTGATGCTGCCTGACCTGCTGTACTTTTCCAGCAACACATTTTTAAGCTCTGTATACCATTGAGTCCAGAATACGAAGTGTATCCAGAATATTCCAATAAGGGAACACACAATGTTGATTCAATACTTGCCAAGCATCCCAAATTGAAAAACTGGAGCATAATACATGTACTGAAGCTTCCAAGCCCAGCTTCAAGACCCCAGCAGGAATTGTTGCTGAGAAACTAAAATGAAAAATCCTGGCTCTGGGGGAGCTTGGCCTCTCCTATTCAGGCAACTTCACAATTTTAATAATACCCTCAGACCTCACAAGCTGTTTACTTTGTTGGATTCAAATAAACAGGTTGTCAACTCTGCCTCAAAATCTCGCTTCTAATAAAAAAAAGTGCAACATACATTTCCTAAAGCCATAGAATCATCACATCCCTTCTGAAAAGAAAATGAACAAAGATAGCTCAATCTTAAAAAATGTTTACTCTTACGCTTTTGTACATGATGCTACTTATACATTACATTGAATCTAAGCATGCAAACATACACCACTACAATTAATTTCAGTCCATTTTCCCTGCCACGGGCAATCTCCCTCTTCCTTCATCAAAGTCACAGCAATGCAATTATATTCTCTCATCCTGCATGTGTATCATTTTCAATTTGAATGACTGCAATAATAAGCTGCGTCTAAACAGTCAGGAATTTTATCCTTTGTTACCAAATCTTAAAGAGATTATGATTGGACCAGGCCAGACCCTCTTAAAGCATTTCAAGAAAGTAGCCCAGACCCTAACTTTTCTTTAAGCAGGTGTACAGTCAATATTCCAGGAGTGGTGCAGCTGGTCAAACCTCTCAATTTTAAATAAAACAATTTATTTACACACGAACAAACAAAACAAATTCAAAATAACATAACTCTTTGAAAATCCAACTGACATGAAAATGCATGCTGCTATTGATGCATGCATTAATGAAGTTGTTCAACATGCCAAAACACCACAAAACACGCCTTAGCAAAAAAGTAGACACAAACACAATTTCTTACAGGAGAGATGTCAGAGAGAGAGAGGATCAGTGGGAACTGCTTCTTTGGTTCCAGCAGCTTTTCTGGGTTCCTAGCTAAAACCTGACCAGCAGCTGCAAACATAATAGCCAGACTGTGAAAACTAAACCAAACTGGTTGCTCCCCTTTCATTGTACAAGTGTTTTAAAAAATCACTTAAAAGCTTTCTCAAGAAGGTATTTCCTGACATATCAGACCCTCTGCCTTTACAACCCCTTTGAAAAATAACCAGGATCAACATAACTTTGTTAAAGGAGCAGCATCGTCACAATCAGCATACATGAATATCTCAGAAACATGACTGGTAACATAAATTCTGTAGCTGAAGGGTTCCTTCTCAATTGTCAAATATTACTGATGATTATTGAATTTGCTGAAAAAAATGCCCAGTAGAATTCCTTTTTCTTGTTGTAGTCTTCTTGCAAGAGTACAGAAATGACACTCACTCGTATCAATAGGCACCATTAATGGCTTTGCGCAATTAGGTGTAGCTAACACCTGCAGATGGAGGCTAATTTTGATAGGTTTGTGGGGAGGGTGGTGTAGACAGGTGGGAAGGAAGTTGGACAAGTCAGAAAGGTGGTGCTGAGTTGGAGGATTCAATCTGTAATTCATGTAGTACCAACAACATCTCCTTTCGAATACACACCAGTAATCCAACTTGATGAACCTCTGCCCATTTTTCATTCACCTGAATATGTGATGGTCTCCAAGTCCTCATGAAGACGTCATTTTTCAGATCATACCATTCTGTAATGCACTCAGATTCTTCTTGTGTAAAGCTTTTTGGATGCAACTGTTTTAGTTTTTCATTTCTGTGTATAATTCAACGAATTTCTCTGAACTAAGAATCTCCACCAAGTTCTATCACCTTTTTTTGCTTTATTTTTCTCAACCATTTGATCAAACATAGTTTATAATAATTGAGTTTCGACTGCATAGAACATAGAACATGACACAGTACAGGCCCTTTGCCCCTTGATGTTGTGCTGACCTTTTATCCTCCTCTAAGATCAGACTAACCTGCATACCTTTCATTGTACTGTCATCTATGTGCCTATCCAAGATTTGGTGTAATATCCCTAATTTATCTGACTCTACTACCACTGCTGGCAGTGCATTCCACACACTCACGACACGCTGTGTAAAGAACCTACCTCTGACACCTCCCCTAAACCTTCCTCCAATCACCTTAAAATTATGCCCGCTCATGGTAGCCATTTCTGCACTGGGAAAAAGTCTCTGGTATCGACTCTATCTATGCCTCTCATCATCTTGTACACCTCTATCAAGTCACCTGTCATCCTCCTTAGCTCCAATGAGAAAAGCCCGATGGCACGGTGGCACAGTGGTTAGCACTGCTGCCTCACAGCGCCTGAGACCCGGGTTCAATTCCCGCCTCAGGCGACTGACTGTGTGGAGTTTGCACGTTCTCCCCGTGTCTGCGTGGGTTTCCTCCGGGTGCTCCGGTTTCCTCCCACAGTCACAAAAGATGTGCAGGGTCAGGTGAATTGGCCATGCTAAATTGCCCGTAGTGTTAGGTAAGGGGTAAATGTAGGGGTATGGGTGGGTTTCGCTTCGGCGGGTCGGTGTGGACTTGTTGGGCCGAAGGGCCTGTTTCCACACTGTAATGTAATGTAATGTAATGTAATGTAATGTAATCTTTCTTCATAAGACATGCCCTCCAGTCCAGGCAGCATCCTGGTAAATCCTTCTCTAAAGCTTCAGGTGACAAGAACTGAGCACAATATTCCAAGTGTGGCCTAACCAGGACTCTTTTAAGCTGCAGCATAAACTCACAAGTCTTAAACTCAATCTCCCGCTAATGAAAAACACCATACGTCTTCTTAACAACCCGATCAACTTGGGATCTATCTGAATGGATACCAAGATCCCTCTGTTCCTGCACATTGTCACGAATCCTGTCTTTAACCCTGTATTGTGAATTCAAATTGACCTTCCAAAATAAATCACTTCACACTTTTCAAAGTTGAACTCCATCTGCCACTTATCAGCCCAGCTCTGCATCCTGTCCATGTCCCGTTGCAACCTACAACAGCCCTCCACTCTAAGCACCACTCCACCCACATTCATGTCATTGGCGATCTTACTAACCCCCCTTTCACTTCCTCATCCAAGTCATTTATAAAAATCACCAAGAGCAGACATCCCAAGACACATCCTTGTGGAGCACCACTGGTCACCAAGCTCTAGGCTGAATACTTGACATCTACGACCAACCTCTGTCTTCAATGGCCAGCCAATTCTCTATCCAGCCAGCTAAATTTCCCTGTATCCCATGCCTTATTACTTTCTGAATAAGGCAAACATGAGAAAAGTTATCAAATGCCTTGCTAAAATTGATGTAGACCACATCCACTACTCTACCTTCATCAACATGTTTTGTCACATCCTCAAAGACTTCAATAAGGTTTGTGAGGCATGACTAACTATTACTAATCAAACTGGTTTTCCAAGTAGTCATAAATCCCGTCTCTCAGAATCCTATACAATAATTTGCATGCCACAGACGTAAAACTGAATAGTCTGTAATTCCCAGGATTATCTCATTCCCTTTCTTTAACAAGAGAATAACATTTGCCACCCTCCAATCATCTGACAATACTCCAGTGGACACTAAGGACTCAAGGATCAGTACCAAAATGCAGCAACTTCTTCCCTATTTCGTGTAACCTTGAATATATCCCGTGTGGCCCATGGGACTTATTTATCCCTATGTTTTTCAAATTCTTCAGCACATCCTTCTTGTTAACATCAACCTGTTCTAGGGGTTCATGCTGTCTGATAAACGACAAATTCCCTCTCACTGGTGAATACTTAAGCAACGTATTCATTAAAGACCTCCCCTATGTCTTTTGACTCCAGGCACAAATTCTCTCTACTATCTCTGATCATCCTCTGGCCATCCTCTTGTTCCTCACATAGGCTTAGAATGTCTTAGTGTTTCCTTAATCCTACCCGCTAATGTTTCTTTATGCCCCCTGGTAGCTCTCCTAAGTCCATTCTTCAGTTCCTTCCTGGCTACCTTGTAAATCTCAAGAGCCTCGTCTGATCCTTGCCTCATCCACCTTACGTAATCTTCCTGCTTCCTCTTGACTGGATGTCTACATCCCTTGTCACCCAAGGTTCCTTCCCCCGACCATCCCTTCCTTGCCTCAGTGGGACAAACCTAGCACTACCAGCAATTGCTCCCTAAACAACTTCCACATTTCCCTTGTGCATTTCCCTGAGAATGTCTGTTCCCAATTTAGCTCCCCCCCCCCCCAGAATAGTATAGAATTTCCCCCTCCCTCAATTAAATACTTTCCCATACCCCATCTGCTCCAATTCCTCTCCATGCCTCCATTTTAGGTTTATTAATTTGTGCAAAGCTCTCATTCTCAATTGTACAAGAGTCTTGTGTTTATTTGTACAAGAGTCTTGTGCTCATTGAAGCAGGGATGTTGTGCTGATTTGTGTGCGAAATGACTATGTATTCACTTCTTTGAAAATCTTGTATTAATTTGTACAAATATTTTCTGTTAATTAGTGTACTAAAATGTATTTTCATTTGTGGGCAGCATCTGTGTTTTGGTTGCTGAGAGTTTTGAACTGCAGCTTTGTGTCTCTGTTGCTTCCAATTCTGGCTTCGTTGAGGATGATAGTTGGACAGGGACAGACTGGGACAGCCCTTGCCTGACCCATTCTCCTGCTACTATCTCTCAGACCCCCTCTAATCTCACAAAGGTGAGATGGTGTGTTCCAGAGCTGGGGGCAAGGAGAGAGAACTGGGAGTTGAATGAATGAATTGTGACTTGGGAGGAGATTGGCTTTTAGTGACAGACGTGACTCTGTCGGCCATTATCTTTTTGTAATGTAGACTGACCAGGTATATGTGTGATCCAATCCCAGTTTTGATTGTGTGTGTGTGTGTATGTAAAACAGAGAGAGTAAAGGACCAGCAGGAATGGGGAGTATTCTCTCCTCAGTCTCTCATTGTTTCTCCTTGCTCACCATTGTTTCTGTCTCATTTTTCTCCTCTCTTTCCCCCTCTTTCTTCTGTCTGTAAGCCTATGTTTTCCTGCATCTGTCTATCTCTACATCTCTCCATCCACCTTTCATCCTGTCTTTCTTGCATTGTATTTCTAATTCCCTCCCACCGGAAGTCTCATTTTTGTTTCTTTCTCCTTTACCCTTTCTTTCTGTCCTCTCTCTTGCTATTATCGCCTTACTGTGTCTCTCTCTTCATACTCTGTCCCTCTTTGTATTGCTTTCTTCCTCCTCTCTCTTTCACTCTCATCTGTCTTCCTATCTTCTCTCATCTCTTTCAAACTTCTTTTTCTCTTTCTCTCTTACCTTTCTCAATCCATCTTCTATTTGACTTTCTCTCTTCTCTCTTTCTCTCATTACTCTCTGTCTTTGATCATGTTCTTTTTCATTTCTCTCTCTCTTTCTCTTTCTCTTGTTTCTATGTTTCTCTTTTGTCTGTCTCTATTTCTCTCTTCCATTCTTCTTCCAATATCTCTCCTTCTCTCTTTACTTTCTCTCTCCTTTATCTCTTCTCTGACTCTCTCTCCCTATCACCCACCCTCCCAGACTTTGTCCCCCAAGACCTTCCTCAATCCTCGACTTTCTCCATCCCGACTTTCTCCCCTGCTGAGTTGCTCTCCTCCTGAAATTGTCTCCCCTTGAATTTCTCTCCCACCCTCAATTATGTAATACCACTCCAATTTTGTGTCTCACAAATTGTCTGCTACTACACCAATTTTGGACACAGCCACTCTCCCCCCATTTTTTGCATCCTTCGCTGGTTTTGCAATTATATTAGTCTTTGAATGGGCCACAAGTTTTTCAAACAAGCCTAACATCGCGCACTGCGCCTCTAAAAATTTGCATTCTCCAAACTTCTGCACCTTTCAAAATCATGCACATTCCTGTCAGCATCATTGAAATATACATAGATTTAAGCAGAAACAGTATCTTTTGAGATGTTTTCTACAAATGTTCTAATGCATCTTCTAAAGAAGGAAATGTTTCTAAACAGGATAAGGATCCTGATCGTCAGATTGATTTGACAATGTATTAAAATCTAACCATGGAAACTGCAACTGAAAGACAAATTTAAAGCATTGGTTTCTTCACCTCTGACCACTCGTGGCCTGACCAATTACCATCCTTGGTCCAATCTGTCCATAGCATTAAAAAAACAGAAGTTGCTGGAAAAGCTCAGCAGGTCTGGCAGCATCAGTGAAACAAAATCAAAGTCCGATGACCCTTCCTCAGAACTATCTGTTTCATTGTCATTATTTTTTGTTAATAATTTATTGAACGGAAGGACAGGTTGCTTATTGATATATTCATCAGTATATTTTCATGATCTTTTCCTCTATCCTTCCATTCAATTTCAATCATTTCATCTGTGCAAGTGGCAGCATTAATCATTAAGTCTGTGTAATTCTTATCCAACACAATCTCTTGCAAGCTGCTTTCCTGTCATGGGTTTGAATTAGAGTTTCTTCAACTGTTTTTGCAGGTGATCTGTGTGTCAAATCTTCAATACAATGTAATAATCCAATCAGCGGTTGATCATAAGGTTTTTGACTACACTGAAAGAAAGTTGACATTTTCCATTTGCAGTGATGAGGATAATTCACAGGAATTATCAGTACAATGGGAAAATGAAACTGCTACTTTCTGAAAGGAGAGTCTAATTGGTGACAAGAGGACATTGGCAGATAGATGCATTTTCCATGGCAACGATTCTTCACTTAATATTAGATTAGATTCCCTACAGTGTGGAAACAGACCCTTCGGCCCAACAAGTCCACACCGACCCTCTGAAGAGCAACCCACCCAAACCCCTTTACATTTACCCCTGACTAATGCACCTAACACTATGGGCAATTTAGCATGGCCAATTCACCTAACCTGCACATCTTTGGACTGTGGATGGAAACCGGAGCAAACCCACATAGACACAGCGAGAACATGCAAACTCCACGCAGAAAGTAGCCCGAGTCGGGAATTGAACCCGGGTCCCTGGTGCTGTGAGGCAGCAGTGCTAACCACTGAGCCACCGTGCTGCCCTAAGTGTCACTTGCCATCCAATCAGCAATCTCCCTCAATACAGTCAAATTATTTATTTTACTTGCAAATTGGTATTTCCTGCCAATTGTCCTGATGTGTACAAAATGAAAATCTTGGACAAAATGTTTTCTTTTTCACCAATGCACAATTATCATGAATAATGATTTGAATATAAATATTGATCAAACAAATGCAATTAAGGCAATGGGGTTTCTTTGACACGGAATGCAGGAGCAGAGCTCACGGTTTCTGGCTGCTCTGAGGTGACAGGTATGTTTTGCTCCTGCCCTGTTTACAAGGTAGCAGCGTTCAGGTGATCCACATGATTGTGAACGACCGTCTCACAGACACGAAATTTGTATGTTATGGATCACGTTGTTTCAACCTTGCCTCATACGATGCAGGTGCATTTCCGTGGTGTCAAACTAAATTTCATCCCCTGAAGTAAACTGTCTCACTTAGAGGAAGAATGCAGTCTGTACTGGCGTTCCTGCTGCTTTTTCACCCTCACGGCCAGGTCAGAAATTTCAGTCTGAACCTTGTGCAGTGTCTTTTCCATATCAGCAACTCTGCTAGAGCCTATAATCAAACAGGAACTGGGACAGTTTGGTACTGAGTGAAGCTGAAGGCTGTTTCTTTCAGATTGCCTTCAATGTTTTGACTGATCTTTCAACCAAACCATTGGACAATGGATGGTATGGAGCTGCCCAAATATACTGAAGGCAATTTGACTTTAGGAAAAGCTCGAAATCTCTGTTGGTAAATTATACCTCTTTGTCCTTGCTAATGCTTCTCAAGACCATGTATCATGAACAATGCTTGTAGCCTTTCAATCATCATCCCAGAGTTTGCTAAATTAATTCTATGCCCATCCAACCACTTTGAGTGGGGAACTGCAATCAATACATAGTTGACATGTAACTGAGTCCAGGGTTTACCCGGCTGTTCCCAGGAATGTGGGCAGTGCTGCTGGCAGTAATTTTTGTCCTTGTTGGTAGTCTGGATACTACCTGAATATTGGCGTCCGATCTTGGCCACCAGATGGAACCTCTTGCCAACGTCTTCATTTTGGAAACCCGTGAATGACTCAGTTAGATTTCAGCCAACATCGGGCAGCGACCTTCACTCAGGACAATCACTGTTGCTCCGTATAATAATGTCTGATACGCCTCATTTGCAGATATGCATGGCTTATGTCCAGCTTCTTGAAGGACAGCCCCCCTATTCCACCCTGACACCCCCACCTCATCTTCCACCTTGGGAGCCTACAACCACATGGCCTCAACATTGAATTCACCAGTTTTGAAATCTCCCCTCCCCCCATGCCATCCCAGAGCCAATCATCCAACTCGTCTCCGCCCTCTTGAGCTGACCTACCTGTCCATCTTCCTTCCAACCTATCCACTCCATACTTCCCACGGACCGATCACAATCACCTCCTTCCTTTGCCCATCTATCAAAATGTCAACTACCTTTCCCTTTCCAACACCCTCCTGCCCCTATTTATTTCTCAGCCCCTTCCCCTTCCCCAGCCCTAATGATGGGCTATGCCTGAAACAATAGGATGGCACAGTGGTTCAGTGGTTAGCACTGCTGCCTCACAGCGTCAGGGTCCTTGGTTCAATTCCAGCCTTGTACGACTGTCTGTGTGGAGTTTGCACATTCTCCATGTGTCTGTGTGGATTTTGTCTTGGTGCTCCGGTTTCCTCCCACAGATGTACAGGTCAGGTGCACTGGCCATGTTAAATTGCCCATAGTGTTAGATGCATTAGTCAGAAATGGGTCTGGGTGGGTTACTCTTCGGAGGGTCGGTGTGGACTTGTTGGGCCGAAGGGTCTGTTTCCACACTGTAGGGAATCTAATCTAATCTAAACAACAACTCTCTTGCTCCTCAGATGCTGTCTGACCAGCTGTGCTTTTTCCAGCACCACACTTTATCGATTCTGACGTCTCCAGTATCTGCAGGCCTCACTCTCTCCAAATAAAGGCAACACAGCAGCCACTGCTCTGTAGATTAGAGGACCCATCAATCACTGCTCTGTAGATTAGAGGACCTATCAATCAATGCTCTGTAATCTGGATGACAAATAAGATACACTCAAACTGATAGTAGGCAGGGAGCAACATGGAGAGACTAGTTCTTAAAAGTTTATCTTTACCACTCCACATGGTCCCAGCTTTTGTGATGATCTATGGGCGGCACGGTGGCACAGTGGTTAGCACTGCTGCCTCACAGCGCCTGAGACCCGGGTTCAATTCCCGCCTCAGGCGACTGACTGTGTGGAGTTTGCACGTTCTCCCCGTGTCTGCGTGGGTTTCCTCCGGGTGCTCCGGTTTCCTCCCACAGTCCAAAGATGTGCAGGGACAGGTGAATTGGCCATGCTAAATTGCCCGTAGTGTTAGGTAAGGGGTAAATGTAGGGGTATGGGTGGGTTTCGCTTCGGCGGGTCGGTGTGGACTTGTTGGGCCGAAGGGCCTGTTTCCACACTGTAATCTAATCTAATCTAATCTAATCTAAACATTGTGGGCCGAAGGGCCTGTTCTATGCTGTACTTTTCTATGTTTTCTGTTCTAACATCCCTTGTTACGTGTTTCATGCGTGTTGATTGTTTCATAATCTTATGCTCAATTGATCAATTTTGTCAGAAACTTACATTCATTTGTATATTCAGTTGTAAATACATTGTGATCAGTTGCATAACAGATATATCATCATCTGGATAAATCTCAAGCTCATTAAGCTGACTGACTTCTGCTTTATAGATTGGATTAGATTCCCTATAGTATGGAAACAGGTCCTTCAGCCCAACAAGTCCACACCGACCCTCCGAAGAGCAACCCACCCAGGCCCACTCCCCTTCCCTACATTTACAAATGGACCTAACACTATGGGCAAGTTAGCATGGCCAATTCACCTGACCTGCACATCTTTGGAATTTGGGAAGAAACCAGACCACTCGAAGGAAACCCATGTGGACATGGGGAGAATATGCAAAATCCACACAGACAGTTGCCCAAGGTGGGAATCTGGTGTTGTGAGGCTGCAGTGCTAACCACTGAACCACCGTTCTGCCATAACCGAACATAAAATAGTACAGGCCCTTGATGTCGTTCCGACCTTTTATCCTATTCTAGTTCAAACTAACCAACATACTCTTCATTTTACTAGTATCATTGTGCAGATCAAAGAGTCATTTAAATGTCCCTAATGTATCTGTGTCTGCTACCACCACGGGCAGTGCATTCCTGGCACCCACCACTCTTTTTCTAAAGAACAGATCTCTGACATCTCCTGTAAACCTTCTCCAATCACGTTAAAGCTATCTCCTTGTGATAGCCATTTCTGCCCTGGGAAAATGTCTCTGACTATTCACTCTATCGATGCCTCATCATCTTGTACACCTCTATCAAGTCACCTCTCATCCTTCTTTGGCCCAATGAGAAAAGCCTTAGCTCCCTCAATCTTTCTTCACAAGACATGCCCTCCAGTCCAGGCAGCACCTTGATAAATCTCCTCTGCAACTTCTCTAAAGCTTCCACATCCTTCCTCTAGCGAGACAAACAGGAGTGAATACAATATTCCAAGTGTTGTGTAACCAGGGCCTTAGAGATTCAGAATAACCTCGCAGCTCTTAAACTCAATACCCCTGCTGATGAAGGCCAACATACCTTCTTAATAACCCTATCAACTTGCCCAAAACCTTGCTTCTCCTTTAACTCGGATGGTGCCTGACCTACTGTGCTTTTCCAGCACCACACTATCAACTTGGGTGGCAATTTTGGGAGACCTATGGATATGAACCCCAAGATCTCTCCGTTCCTCCACACTGCCAAGAATCCTGCCTTTAAATCTGTATTCTGCATTCAAATTCAACTTACCGAAATGGATCACTTCACACTTTTCCAGGTTGAACTCTACCTACTATTAGCCCAGCTCTGCATCCTTTCAATGTCCCATTGCAATCTACAACAGCCCTCTACACTACAACTTTCAGGGATCTGTGTACATGGAGACCGAGATCTCTCTGCTCATCTGCACTCCCAAGAATCCTACCATTAGCCCAGTACTTTGCATTCCGATTACTCCGATCAAAGTGTATCACCTCACACTTGTTCACATTAAACTCCATTTGCCACCTCTCAGCCCAGCTCTGCATCCTATCTATGTCTCTCTGCAACCTACTACATCCTTCGTCATTATCCACAACTCCACCGACCTTAGTGTTGTCCGCAAATTTACTAACCAACCCTTCTAAGCCCTCATCCAGGTCATTTATAAAAATGACAAACAGCAGTGGACCCAACACCGACCCTTGCGGTACGCCGCTAGTAACTGGACACCAAGATGAACATGTTCCATCAACTAAAACCCTCTGTTTTCTTTCAGCAAGCCAATTACTGATCCAAACTGTTATGTCTCCCACAATCCCATTCCTCTGCATTTTGTATAATAGCCTACTGTGAGGAACCTTATCGAACGCCTTGCTGAAATCCATGAATGTTTTGCTCCTATCCTATTTGCAAGGGAGCAGCTTTCATGTGATGTACAGGTTTGCTCAGGACCACCTCACTTACCCGAACTTTGCTATGGACTTCATCACATCAACCTTGCCTCATACCCATCCAGAGCTATTTCCGTGGTTTCAAAACCAAACTTCGTCCCCTGAAGTAAACTGTCTCTCTCTTGCTTAGAGGGAGAATCTTGACAGTAATGGCATTCCTGCTGCTATTCCGCCCTCTCCAAAAGGTCTGGGAATTTCATTTTCACATGATACAGAGTCATTTTACCATCAGCAACTCTGCTGGAGTTGTCCCTGTCGTGAAGTGTAGTTTTAACTGCATCAACTGTTTCTCACAGAACACCAGTAACAAAGTTGTCCCCTTAATCTGCAATGCGGGTTCCTGGAATATGTTTTTATTCTCTCTCTTGTGCAAACTTAAGGGTTGGAGTCCAGAGTGACTCTAGTTAAAGCCTGGTTCTATAATCACTGGCTCTGCTGCACCAGTATCGACCTCCATGAGAACTAGGTGACCATTTAACCAGAAATTTAGTCTCATTGTTTCTGATTTGGATGTTGCTACATAATTTAACCATTCCCAAACACAAGTGGGCAGACATTTAGAGTTGTGCACTCACTGGCCTATGAGTTCTCTTTCTCAAGTGACTCTTGTAGGACTCTTCTGCTGGCTCGCATCCACATACAGGCAGCAATTTGAATGACTTGCTGGCATGGATTCAGAAGAACATTTTAATCATTTGGCTGAGGCTTGGCTTTGTTTTGGGGTTTTCATGTGAACTGACCCAGGGTCCCTCTGCTGAAGATATGCTCGACATGAAACTCTGTGATTGCCTTGTTACAACGTGGCGGTGAACACTTCTGGTAATTAAACCAAACAGCCAAAATAGCTGACCTCGTCTTGTAATCTGTTACAATATGAATGACAGAGAATTCCCAAATTCCAGTATTTAAAGAAAATAATATCAATTTATTCCTTAACTCTAAAAGTGAACATTAAACAACAACTAATCAAAACTCTCAGCCTCCATCCTCCTAACTGGTTATTATCTGCCTCGAACTCTATAACAATATACTGTCTCAATAAAAACCCATATTAAAATTATATCAACTTGACTTCAAAACCACACAGTCATCACCAATGTTCTTCTTTCTTCAGCTGAAGATCTCTATCGGATATCTTCTGTCTTTTTCTGTGAAGGTATTTCATATGATAAAGGTTACTGTTATGGAGAGTGTTTTGAATTGCAATCTCTCTTGCTGGCAGTTACTCTGTGTGTAACCTTCAAAATGCCTGCTTTTTTTATACCCCAAACATCAGATCGTCTCACTGGTTCAAGGTTGGCATAAACAATAAACAACAATAAACAACAATTGGGTTTTAGTATCCTGCGGCATTTTATAAACTGATTGGTTAAATTTGAATTGTTGTCAAAACAGCAACCTATCTATTTCACAGCCAATATTTTCAATTTTCCAGTACACTCTGTATACTCTGAGACTGCTAGGCAAAAGTGAGGACTGCAAATGTTGTAGATTAGAGTTGAGAGTGTGAAATGCCAAACAAATGTAGCCCTACTTGCCTGATCCTTGCCAATATCCATGTAATCCTTTCGTGTACTTGACCAAGTATCTTCAAAACATTGTAATTGTGCCCAGATGAACCACTTCCTCACCAAGATCATTCAATGCACAAATCACCATTTGTGCAAAAAAAGTCCCTCATATATTTTAAAACTGTCTCCCCTCTCACCTTAAAAATGGGCCGTGTCTTGAAATCCCCCATCATAGGGAAAAAGCAGCTACCACTAACTCTATCTTATTGCTCATGAGTTGATTAAATTCTATAACGTTATATTCCAACCTCCTGCACTTCAGTGAAAGCAGCCCAGCCTATCAAGCATTTTCTTAATTAAAAAATCATACAACACTAGGTTTAATTCGAAACACTAGCTTTTTTAGCGTTGCTCCTTCATCGGGTGTTTGTCAAATGACGATTAGAAGTAGGAACAGAAGGAAGCTGTTTGACCCTTGATCCTGCTTCACCATTCAAGGGATGAAGGCTACTTGGACACTCCTTATATTCACTTTCCTGATCCTTCCACATGCCACTTGATCCCCTGACTAGTTAAAAAAAAACTTATCTCCCTCAGCATTAAATATACAAAGGACTCTGTTCCCACTGTGCCAAGGCTTCCAAAGATTCGAAACCACTCAGAGAGGAAATTCCACCTCTCTCAGTCTTAACTTGATACCTCTTTATCTTGGCAAGATATCTTCTCATTCTAGAGTCTCCAGTGAGGGAAAACATTCTGTCAACGTTTAACCTGTCAAGCATGTTTCAATGAGATCACCTCTCACTCTTCTGAACAGCAGTAAGTAGAGCCCCAGTCTGTTAGTCATTGCTCATAAGACAATCCCTCCCATTGCAGTGAACGCTCTCTGAACTGACTCCAAGGAAATAATAACTTTGATAATGGGACCAAAACAGTTCACGGTGCTGCAGATGTGCTGTTACCATCACCTGCTCCAGTTGCATTAAGGTTCTTCTACTCCATACTTGTGAAGGCTAAACGAGGTAAAGGCAGCAAAGGTCCTTCCCTGGAATACAGTTGCAAACCAGATGGGTTTTTCCAGCAACTTATGATGGTCTCCGTTAAACAATTGAATTTAATTGAATTTAAACTTCACCAGTTGCCATGATGGGATTTGAAGCCCAGTTTCCCCTGGGTTTAGTTGTCAACTGGCATTTTCACTACACCATTGTCTCCAATTTGACTGATCTCTCTCGAATATTTCAGCCTATCCCCTCATTCCGCTTTGGTGAGGGTTGAGGACCCAGAGATTCGGAGGGCTGCAAATCGAACTGAATGTGAGGAACAGCTGAACATTTATCTGTTGGCCCTGGAATTGAAATCATATGTAATGCCCACACTCAAGTCTGAGAAATATATCAGAACCTAAACTCAGAATCTCTGAAAGAATTAAGAAAAATACAACTTTCCAACTGCACGGTGAACACCTGTGTGAACACAAACATTGAAAGGTGCCGTTGAGTTTACTTCCTCACTTTCGAAATAATCTGACAAAGTAACTTGTACTAAGCTGCATATCATTTCTGGCATTTACCAGTGGCTCATTTCCTTAAATCACAGAGAACATTGAATTATTTACCTTGGTATTTTGAATCAATTGGTCCAGGAACATTATGACATATTCTTTGGACCTGGCTGGACGCAAACGTCTAGCCTCAGAGATGGGAAGGCTGATTAGATTAGATTACTTACAGTGTAGAAACAGGCCAGCACGTCCACACCGATCTGCCGAAGCGTGACCCACCCAGACCCATTCTCCTACATTTACCCCTTCACCTAACACTACGGGCAATTTAGCTTGGCCAATTCACCTAACCTGCACATTTTTGGATTGTGGGAGGAAACCGGAGCACCCGGAGGAAACCCACGCAGACACGGGGAGAATGTGCAAGCTCCACACAGAGAGTCGCCTGAGGCGGGAATTGAACCCGGGTCTCTGGCGCTGTGAAGCAGCAGTGCTAACCACTGTGCTACCGTGCCGCCCACTACCAGAGCAAACCCATGCAGATTGTGCAAATCCCACACAGACAGTCGCCTGAGGCTAGAATCAAACCTGGGACCCTAGTGTTGTGAGGCAGCAGCGCTAGCCACTGCCGCTGCGTCGCAACACCCCAAGCGAGGGGAAGGATTTCTGATTAAAATGACCTTTGAAAGTTAGTTCACACATCGACATTATTCTCTGCTATTTTGTTGAATACCATCGCTTCACGACCAGGCAAGCTGTGGGGACTTATCACAAAATGATGTCAGGAACTGGTTTGTTGCTGTCGCTTTGATTGTGATTTTTATTGTGAGGCTTTTTGTCTGATTAATCTTTTTGTGAGGTATCCGGCAGACTGACCACTTCTCTCTCCCACTAACCCCTTTCAAGCTCAGGCACAAAACAACAGTTGAGCATCCCTCCCATTTCCTCTGATTCGTTGACCACATCGACATGATCCATTTTCCAAATTCCTTCTGAACACCCTGTTCTTCATTATTGTTTGTAACTTTCTTGGTGTGGACGTTGACAGACCTCATGAGATTATTTCCTCGGCCCCCCGCCCTCCCCCGACCTTACCGTGTGCAATAGAGTCATAGAGATGTACAGCATGGAAACAGACGCTTCGGTCCAACCCGTCCATGCCGACGAGATATCCCAACCCAATCTAATCCCACCTGCCAGCACCCGGCCCATATCTCTCCAAACCCTTCCTATTCACATACCCATCCAAATGATTCAACGATATTCATTGATTCAACGAAACAGACTTTGCTCATACATCTAATGAGTCAAACTGCATTCATTTATTTGCTGAAACAAAATGCATTCAGTGCATCAAACTAATCTGATTCATTTAATGAAACAAATTACACGTGTTGATTCAATAAATAGATCTAATCTCACGAATGCAATGTCTCGGGCTTTGCACATTCATTCATTGAAACAACCTGCATTCATTTATTCTTTGATTCAATCTTCAAACGTACAGTCAATAAATCAAACGTTAATCATTGATTCAATGAAACCAGCTGAACGCATTCTTTCAATGAATCAAACTGAACGTGTTAATTCAATGAGAAGAGCTTATCTCATGAGTGCAAGGTCTGGAGCTTAACGCATTCATTCAATGAAACAAACTCAATTCATTCATTCAAAAAGCATCAATCGTACATTCAATGAATCAAGCGTTTTTTAACATTCAATGATGCTAATTTAAATCATACGTTTGATGAATCAAACTGCATGCATTTATTTACTGAAACAAACTGCACTCATTCACTCAATAAAACAAACTGCACCTGTTACTTCAATGCAACTTATGAATCCAATGTGTCGAGCCTACCGCATTCACACAATGAAACAAACTGCATTCATTCATTTAATGAAACCACAATCGTACATTTAATGTATCAAACGCTATTCATTGATTCAAGTTGGTGCATTCATTAACTGAATCCAACTGCACTCACTTATCTACTGATACAAACTGCACTCATTCAATCAATGAAAAAAACTGCACGTCGAGTCAATGAGTAGAGAATATATAATGCATGCAATGACTCGAGCCGAAGGCATTGATTCAATGAAACAAACGGCATGCAATCATTGAATGAAACTTCAATAGTACATTCAATGAATCACACGTTATTCATTAATTCAATGAAGCTAACTTGGCACATTCATTTAATGTACGTCAGGCTCGAGATATTGTATTTCATGAGATAAGCTCTTCGCATGATCACGTGCAGTTTGTTTCATTGAATGAATGAGTGCAGTTGATGCACCGAATGACTGAATAAATGCAGTTGGTTTCAGCAAATCTCTGAGCGCCATTTCATTCTTTAGAAGTATGAGTTATGTTTGTTTCATTGAATCAATGAATAACGCTTGATTCAATGAGTACACGATTAAAGTTTCAGTCAATGCATGAATGAATGCCGTTCGTTTCATTGAATGAAGGCGTTCACCTCGAGACACTGTATTCATGAGATAACCTCTCCTCATTGAAAAAAGACGATCAGTTTGTTTCATTGAATGACTGAGTGCAGTTTATTTCATGAAATGTATGATATTAGACAGATTCATTGAATCAAAAAATAATGTTTGATTCATTGAACGTACGATGCTAGTTTGTTTCATTGAATGAATACCTTCAGCTCGAGACATTGTATTCAGAAACTAAGTTCTAGTCATTGAATTAACATGTGCAGTTGTTTCATTGAATTAATGTGTCAAGTTAGTTTCATAGAATCAATGAATAACGATTGATATATGGAAAGTAGGATTGAAGTTTGGTTAAGTGAATAAATGCAGTTTGTTTCATTGAATAAATGTGTTAAGTTCGAGACATTGCATTCATGAAATAAGCTCTACTCATTGAATTAACACGTGCAGATTTTTCATTGAATGAACGTGTGCGCATTGATTCATTGGCGAGAACGCATGAATGTATTTTGTTTCAGTAGATAAATTAATGCAGCTTGATTCATTAAATGTTTGAGTTAAGTTAGTTTCATTGAATCAATGAATAACGTTTGATTGATTGAATGTACAATTGAAGTTTCTTTCAACGAATGAGTGAATGCGGTTGGTTTCATTGAATGAATGCCTTAAGCTCGAGACATTGTATTTATGAACTAACACGTGCAGTTTGTTTCATTGAATCGATGAGTGCGGTTTGATGTGCTGAATGTGTTCATACATCTCATGAATCAAACTGCCCTCATTGACTTGCTGAAACAAAATGCATTCATTCAGGGCATCAAACAAAACTGTTTAATTCAAAGAAACAAACTGCATGTTCCAATTCAATAAATCTAATCGCAGGAATACAATGTCGTGAGCTTTACACATTCATTCATTGAAACAACCTTCATTCTTTGATTCAATCTTCAAACGTACATTCAATAAATCAAACGTTATTCATTGTTTCAAAGAAACTAACTAAACGCTTTCACTGAAACAAACTGAACGTGTTAATTCAACGAGTACAGCTTATCTCATGAGTATAATGTCTGGAGCTTAACGCATTCATTCAATGAAACAAATTGCATTCATTCATTTAAACAAACTTCAATTGTATATTCAATAAATCAAACGATATTCATTGATTCAACGAAACAGACTTTGCTCATACATCTAATGAGTCAAACTGCATTCATTTATTTGCTGAAACAAAATGCATTCATTCATTCAGTGCATCAAACTAATCTGATTCATTTAATGAAAAAAATTGCACGTGTTGATTTAATAAATGGATCTAATCTCACGAATGCAATGTCTCGGGCTTTGCACATTCATTCAATGAAACAACTTTTATTCTTTGATTCAATCTTCAAACGTACAGTCAATGAATCAAAAGTTAATCATTGATTCAATGAAACCAGCTGAACGCATTCTTTCAATGAATCAAACCGAACCTGTTAATTCAATGAGTAGAGCTTATCTCATGAGTGCAAGGTCTGGAGCTTAACGCATTCATTCAATGAAACAAACTCAATTCATTCATTCAAAAAGCATCAATCGTACATTTAATGAATCAAGCGTTTTTTAACATTCAATGATGCTAATTTAAATCATACGTTTGATGAATCAAACTGCATTCATTTATTTACTGAAACCAACTGCACTCATTCATTCAATGAAACAAACTGCACCTGTTACTTCAATGCACCTTATGAATCCACTGTGTCAAGCCTACCGCATTCACAGAATGAAACAAACTGCATTCATTCATTCTTTCATTAATTTAATGAAACCACAATCGTACATTCAATGTATCAAACGCTATTCATTGATTCAACTTGGCACATTCGTTCACTGAATCCAACTGCACTCATTTATTTACTGATACAAACTGCACTCATTCAATCAATGAAAAAAACTGCACGTCGAGTCAATGAGTAGAGAATATATAATGCATGCAATGACTCGAGCCGAAGGCATTGATTCAATGAAACAAACGGCATGCAATCATTGAATGAAACTTCAATAGTACATTCAATGAATCACACGTTATTCATTAATTCAATGAAGCTAACTTGGCACATTCATTTAATGTACGTCAGGCTCGAGATATTGTATTTCATGAGATAAGCTCTTCGCATGATCACGTGCAGTTTGTTTCATTGAATGAATGAGTGCAGTTGATGCACCGAATGACTGAATAAATGCAGTTGGTTTCAGCAAATCTTTGAGCGCCATTTCATTCTTTAGAAGTATGAGTTATGTTTGTTTCATTGAATCAATGAATAACGCTTGATTCAATGAGTACACGATTGAAGTTTCAGTCAATGCATGAATGAATGCCGTTCGTTTCATTGAATGAAGGCGTTCACCTCGAGACACTGTATTCATGAGATAACCTCTCCTCATTGAAAAAAGACGATCAGTTTGTTTCATTGAATGACTGAGTGCAGTTTATTTCATGAAATGTATGATATTAGACAGATTCATTGAATCAAAAAATAATGTTTGATTCATTGAACGTACGATGCTAGTTTGTTTCATTGAATGAATACCTTAAGCTCGAGACATTGTATTCAGAAACTAAGTTCTAGTCATTGAATTAACATGTGCAGTTGTTTCATTGAATTAATGTGTCAAGTTAGTTTCATAGAATCAATGAATAACGATTGATATATGGAAAGTAGGATTGAAGTTTGGTTAAGTGAATAAATGCAGTTTGTTTCATTGAATAAATGTGTTAAGTTCGAGACATTGTATTCATGAAATAAGCTCTACTCATTGAATTAACACGTGCAGATTTTTCATTGAATGAAAGTGTGCGCATTGATTCACTGGCGAGAACGAATGAATGTATTTTGTTTCAGTAGATAAATTAATGCAGCTTGATTCATTAAATGTTTGAGTTAAGTTAGTTTCATTGAATCAATGAATAACGTTTGATTGATTGAATGTACAATTGAAGTTTCTTTCAATGAATGAGTGAATGCGGTTGGTTTCATTGAATGAATGCCTTAAGCTCGAGACATTGTATTTATGAACTAACACGTGCGGTTTGTTTCATTGAAACGATGAGTGCGGTTTGATGTGCTGAATGTGTTCATACATCTCATGAATCAAACTGCCCTCATTGACTTGCTGAAACAAAATGCATTCATTCAGGGCATCAAACAAAACTGTTTAATTCAAAGAAACAAACTGCATGTTCCAAATCAATAAATCTAATCACAGGAATACAATGTCGTGAGCTTTACACATTCATTCATTGAAACAACCTTCATCTTTGATTCAATCTTCAAACGTACATTCAATAAATCAAACGTTATTCATTGTTTCAAAGAAACTAACTAAACGCTTTCACCGAAACAAACTGAACGTGTTAATTCAACGACTAGAGCTTATCTCATGAGTATAATGTCTGGAGCTTAACGCATTCATTCAATGAAACAAATTGCATTCATTCATTTAAACAAACTTCAACTGTATATTCAATAAATCAAACGATATTCATTGATTCAACGAAACAGACTTTGCTCATACATCTAATGAGTCAAACTGCATTCATTTAATTGCTGAAACAAAATGCATTCATTCATTCAGTGCATCAAACTAATCTGATTCATTTAATGAAAAAAATTGCACGTGTTGATTTAATAAATGGATCTAATCTCACGAATGCAAAGTCTCGGGCTTTGCACATTCATTCAATGAAACAACTTTTATTCTTTGATTCAATCTTCAAACGTACAGTCAACAAATCAAGAGTTAATCATTGATTCAATGAAACCAGCTGAACGCATTCATTCAATGAAACAAACTCAATTCATTCATTCAAAAGCATCAATCGTACATTTAATGAATCAAGCGTTTTTTAACATTCTATGATGCTAATTTAAATCATACGTTTGATGAATCAAACTGCATTCATTTATTTACTGAAACCAACTGCACTCATTCATTCAATGAAACAAACTGCACCTGTTACTTCAATGCACCTTACTAATCCAATGTGTCAAGCCTACCGCATTCACAGAATGAAACAAACTGCATTCATTCATTCATTCATTCATTCATTCATTTAATGAAACGACAATCGTACATTCAATCAAACGCTATTCATTGATTCAGCTTGGCACATTCATTCACTGAATCCAACTGCACTCATTTATTTACTGGCACAAACTGAACTCATTCATTCAATGAAAAAAACTACACGTCGACTCAATGAGTAGAGGATATTTCATGCATGCAATGACTCGAGCCTAAGGCATTGATTCAATGAAACAAACGGCATGCAATCATTGAATGAAACTTCGATAGTACATTCAATGAATCACACGTTATTCATTAATTCAATGAAGCTAACTTGGCACATTCATTTAATGTACGTCAGGCTCAAGACATTGTAATCATGAGATAACTTCTCCTCATTGAAAAAAGACGAGCAGTTTGTTTCATTGAATGACTGAGTGCAGTTTATTTCAGTAAATAAAAAGGTAGAGTTTGATTCATGAAATGTATGATATTAGTTAGATTCATTGAATCAAAAAATAATGTTTGATTCATTGAACGTACGATGCTAGTTTGTTTCATTGAATGAATACCTTAAGCTCGAGACATTGTATTTATGAGATAAGCTCTATCTTGAACTAACACGTGCAGTTTGTTTCATTGAATCAATGAGTGCAGTTTGATGTGCTGAATGTGTTCTTACATCTCATGAATCAAACTGCATTCATTGACTTGCAGAAACACAATGCATTCATTCAGCGCATAAAACAAATCTGTTTAATTCAAAGAAACAAACTGCATGTTGCAATTCAATAAATCTAATCACAGGAATACAATGTCGTTAGCTTTACACATTCATTCATTGAAACAACCTTCATTCTTTGATTCAATCCTCAAACGTATATTCTATAAATCAAACGTTATTCATTGATTCAAAGAAACTAACTAAACGCTTTCATTGAAACAAACTGAACGTGTTAATTCAATGAGTAGAGCTTATCTCATGAGTATAATGTCTGGAGCTTAACGCATTCATTCAATGAAACAAATTGCATTCATTCATTTAAACAAACTTCAATTGTATATTCAATAAATAAAACGATATTCATTGATTCAACGAAACTAACTTTGCTCATACATCTAATGAGACAAACTGCATTAATTTATTTGCTGAAATAAAATGCATTCATTTATTCAGTGCATCAAACTAATCTGATTAATTTAATGAAATAAATTGCACGTGTTGATTCAATAAATGGATCTAATCTCACGAATGCAATGTCTCGGGCTTTGCACATTCATTCAATGAAACAACTTTTATTCTTTGATTCAATCTTCAAACGTACAGTCAATGAATCAAAAGTTAATCATTGATTCAATGAAACCAGCTGAACGCATTCCTTCAATGAATCAAACCGAACCTGTTAATTCAATGAGTAGAGCTTATCTCATGAGTGCAAGGTCTGGAGCTTAACGCATTCATTCAATGAAACAAACTCAATTCATTCATTCAATAAGCATCAATCGTACATTTAATGAATCAAGCGTTTTTTAACATTCAATGATGCTAATTTAAATCATACGTTTGATGAATCAAACTGCATTCATTTATTTACTGAAACCAACTGCACTCATTCATTCAATGAAACAAACTGCACCTGTTACTTCAATGCACCTTATGAATCCACTGTGTCAAGCCTACCGCATTCACAGAATGAAACAAACTGCATTCATTCATTCTTTCATTAATTTAATGAAACCACAATCGTACATTCAATGTATCAAACGCTATTCATTGATTCAACTTGGCACATTCATTCACTGAATCCAACTGCACTCATTTATCTACTGATACAAACTGCACTCATTCAATCAATGAAAAAAACTGCACGTCGAGTCAATGAGTAGAGAATATATAATGCATGCAATGACTCGAGCCGAAGGCATTGATTCAATGAAACAAACGGCATGCAATCATTGAATGAAACTTCAATAGTACATTCAATGAATCACACGTTATTCATTAATTCAATGAAGCTAACTTGGCACATTCATTTAATGTACGTCAGGCTCGAGATATTGTATTTCATGAGATAAGCTCTTCGCATGATCACGTGCAGTTTGTTTCATTGAATGAATGAGTGCAGTTGATGCACCGAATGACTGAATAAATGCAGTTGGTTTCAGCAAATCTCTGAGCGCCATTTCATTCTTTAGAAGTATGAGTTATGTTTGTTTCATTGAATCAATGAATAACGCTTGATTCAATGAGTACACGATTAAAGTTTCAGTCAATGCATGAATGAATGCCGTTCGTTTCATTGAATGAAGGCGTTCACCTCGAGACACTGTATTCATGAGATAACCTCTCCTCATTGAAAAAAGACGATCAGTTTGTTTCATTGAATGACTGAGTGCAGTTTATTTCATGAAATGTATGATATTAGACAGATTCATTGAATCAAAAAATAATGTTTGATTCATTGAACGTACGATGCTAGTTTGTTTCATTGAATGAATACCTTCAGCTCGAGACATTGTATTCAGAAACTAAGTTCTAGTCATTGAATTAACATGTGCAGTTGTTTCATTGAATTAATGTGTCAAGTTAGTTTCATAGAATCAATGAATAACGATTGATATATGGAAAGTAGGATTGAAGTTTGGTTAAGTGAATAAATGCAGTTTGTTTCATTGAATAAATGTGTTAAGTTCGAGACATTGCATTCATGAAATAAGCTCTACTCATTGAATTAACACGTGCAGATTTTTCATTGAATGAACGTGTGCGCATTGATTCATTGGCGAGAACGCATGAATGTATTTTGTTTCAGTAGATAAATTAATGCAGCTTGATTCATTAAATGTTTGAGTTAAGTTAGTTTCATTGAATCAATGAATAACGTTTGATTGATTGAATGTACAATTGAAGTTTCTTTCAACGAATGAGTGAATGCGGTTGGTTTCATTGAATGAATGCCTTAAGCTCGAGACATTGTATTTATGAACTAACACGTGCAGTTTGTTTCATTGAATCGATGAGTGCGGTTTGATGTGCTGAATGTGTTCATACATCTCATGAATCAAACTGCCCTCATTGACTTGCTGAAACAAAATGCATTCATTCAGGGCATCAAACAAAACTGTTTAATTCAAAGAAACAAACTGCATGTTCCAATTCAATAAATCTAATCGCAGGAATACAATGTCGTGAGCTTTACACATTCATTCATTGAAACAACCTTCATTCTTTGATTCAATCTTCAAACGTACATTCAATAAATCAAACGTTATTCATTGTTTCAAAGAAACTAACTAAACGCTTTCACTGAAACAAACTGAACGTGTTAATTCAACGAGTACAGCTTATCTCATGAGTATAATGTCTGGAGCTTAACGCATTCATTCAATGAAACAAATTGCATTCATTCATTTAAACAAACTTCAATTGTATATTCAATAAATCAAACGATATTCATTGATTCAACGAAACAGACTTTGCTCATACATCTAATGAGTCAAACTGCATTCATTTATTTGCTGAAACAAAATGCATTCATTCATTCAGTGCATCAAACTAATCTGATTCATTTAATGAAAAAAATTGCACGTGTTGATTTAATAAATGGATCTAATCTCACGAATGCAATGTCTCGGGCTTTGCACATTCATTCAATGAAACAACTTTTATTCTTTGATTCAATCTTCAAACGTACAGTCAATGAATCAAAAGTTAATCATTGATTCAATGAAACCAGCTGAACGCATTCTTTCAATGAATCAAACCGAACCTGTTAATTCAATGAGTAGAGCTTATCTCATGAGTGCAAGGTCTGGAGCTTAACGCATTCATTCAATGAAACAAACTCAATTCATTCATTCAAAAAGCATCAATCGTACATTTAATGAATCAAGCGTTTTTTAACATTCAATGATGCTAATTTAAATCATACGTTTGATGAATCAAACTGCATTCATTTATTTACTGAAACCAACTGCACTCATTCATTCAATGAAACAAACTGCACCTGTTACTTCAATGCACCTTATGAATCCACTGTGTCAAGCCTACCGCATTCACAGAATGAAACAAACTGCATTCATTCATTCTTTCATTAATTTAATGAAACCACAATCGTACATTCAATGTATCAAACGCTATTCATTGATTCAACTTGGCACATTCATTCACTGAATCCAACTGCACTCATTTATTTACTGATACAAACTGCACTCATTCAATCAATGAAAAAAACTGCACGTCGAGTCAATGAGTAGAGAATATATAATGCATGCAATGACTCGAGCCGAAGGCATTGATTCAATGAAACAAACGGCATGCAATCATTGAATGAAACTTCAATAGTACATTCAATGAATCACACGTTATTCATTAATTCAATGAAGCTAACTTGGCACATTCATTTAATGTACGTCAGGCTCGAGATATTGTATTTCATGAGATAAGCTCTTCGCATGATCACGTGCAGTTTGTTTCATTGAATGAATGAGTGCAGTTGATGCACCGAATGACTGAATAAATGCAGTTGGTTTCAGCAAATCTTTGAGCGCCATTTCATTCTTTAGAAGTATGAGTTATGTTTGTTTCATTGAATCAATGAATAACGCTTGATTCAATGAGTACACGATTGAAGTTTCAGTCAATGCATGAATGAATGCCGTTCGTTTCATTGAATGAAGGCGTTCACCTCGAGACACTGTATTCATGAGATAACCTCTCCTCATTGAAAAAAGACGATCAGTTTGTTTCATTGAATGACTGAGTGCAGTTTATTTCATGAAATGTATGATATTAGACAGATTCATTGAATCAAAAAATAATGTTTGATTCATTGAACGTACGTTGCTAGTTTGTTTCATTGAATGAATACCTTAAGCTCGAGACATTGTATTCAGAAACTAAGTTCTAGTCATTGAATTAACATGTGCAGTTGTTTCATTGAATTAATGTGTCAAGTTAGTTTCATAGAATCAATGAATAACGATTGATATATGGAAAGTAGGATTGAAGTTTGGTTAAGTGAATAAATGCAGTTTGTTTCATTGAATAAATGTGTTAAGTTCGAGACATTGTATTCATGAAATAAGCTCTACTCATTGAATTAACACGTGCAGATTTTTCATTGAATGAAAGTGTGCGCATTGATTCACTGGCGAGAACGAATGAATGTATTTTGTTTCAGTAGATAAATTAATGCAGCTTGATTCATTAAATGTTTGAGTTAAGTTAGTTTCATTGAATCAATGAATAACGTTTGATTGATTGAATGTACAATTGAAGTTTCTTTCAATGAATGAGTGAATGCGGTTGGTTTCATTGAATGAATGCCTTAAGCTCGAGACATTGTATTTATGAACTAACACGTGCAGTTTGTTTCATTGAAACGATGAGTGCGGTTTGATGTGCTGAATGTGTTCATACATCTCATGAATCAAACTGCCCTCATTGACTTGCTGAAACAAAATGCATTCATTCAGGGCATCAAACAAAACTGTTTAATTCAAAGAAACAAACTGCATGTTCCAAATCAATAAATCTAATCACAGGAATACAATGTCGTGAGCTTTACACATTCATTCATTGAAACAACCTTCATCTTTGATTCAATCTTCAAACGTACATTCAATAAATCAAACGTTATTCATTGTTTCAAAGAAACTAACTAAACGCTTTCACCGAAACAAACTGAACGTGTTAATTCAACGACTAGAGCTTATCTCATGAGTATAATGTCTGGAGCTTAACGCATTCATTCAATGAAACAAATTGCATTCATTCATTTAAACAAACTTCAACTGTATATTCAATAAATCAAACGATATTCATTGATTCAACGAAACAGACTTTGCTCATACATCTAATGAGTCAAACTGCATTCATTTAATTGCTGAAACAAAATGCATTCATTCATTCAGTGCATCAAACTAATCTGATTCATTTAATGAAAAAAATTGCACGTGTTGATTTAATAAATGGATCTAATCTCACGAATGCAAAGTCTCGGGCTTTGCACATTCATTCAATGAAACAACTTTTATTCTTTGATTCAATCTTCAAACGTACAGTCAACAAATCAAGAGTTAATCATTGATTCAATGAAACCAGCTGAACGCATTCATTCAATGAAACAAACTCAATTCATTCATTCAAAAGCATCAATCGTACATTTAATGAATCAAGCGTTTTTTAACATTCTATGATGCTAATTTAAATCATACGTTTGATGAATCAAACTGCATTCATTTATTTACTGAAACCAACTGCACTCATTCATTCAATGAAACAAACTGCACCTGTTACTTCAATGCACCTTACGAATCCAATGTGTCAAGCCTACCGCATTCACAGAATGAAACAAACTGCATTCATTCATTCATTCATTCATTCATTTAATGAAACGACAATCGTACATTCAATCAAACGCTATTCATTGATTCAGCTTGGCACATTCATTCACTGAATCCAACTGCACTCATTTATTTACTGGCACAATCTGAACTCATTCATTCAATGAAAAAAACTACACGTCGACTCAATGAGTAGAGGATATTTCATGCATGCAATGACTCGAGCCTAAGGCATTGATTCAATGAAACAAACGGCATGCAATCATTGAATGAAACTTCGATAGTACATTCAATGAATCACACGTTATTCATTAATTCAATGAAGCTAACTTGGCACATTCATTTAATGTACGTCAGGCTCAAGACATTGTAATCATGAGATAACTTCTCCTCATTGAAAAAAGACGAGCAGTTTGTTTCATTGAATGACTGAGTGCAGTTTATTTCAGTAAATAAAAAGGTAGAGTTTGATTCATGAAATGTATGATATTAGTCAGATTCATTGAATCAAAAAATAATGTTTGTTTCATTGAATGAATACCTTAAGCTCGAGACATTGTATTTATGAGATAAGCTCTATCTTGAACTAACACGTGCAGTTTGTTTCATTGAATCAGTGAGTGCAGTTTGATGTGCTGAATGTGTTCTTACATCTCATGAATCAAACTGCATTCATTGACTTGCAGAAACACAATGCATTCATTCAGCGCATAAAACAAATCTGTTTAATTCAAAGAAACAAACTGCATGTTGCAATTCAATAAATCTAATCACAGGAATACAATGTCGTTAGCTTTACACATTCATTCATTGAAACAACCTTCATTCTTTGATTCAATCCTCAAACGTATATTCTATAAATCAAACGTTATTCATTGATTCAAAGAAACTAACTAAACGCTTTCATTGAAACAAACTGAACGTGTTAATTCAATGAGTAGAGCTTATCTCATGAGTATAATGTCTGGAGCTTAACGCATTCATTCAATGAAACAAATTGCATTCATTCATTTAAACAAACTTCAATTGTATATTCAATAAATAAAACGATATTCATTGATTCAACGAAACTAACTTTGCTCATACATCTAATGAGACAAACTGCATTAATTTATTTGCTGAAATAAAATGCATTCATTTATTCAGTGCATCAAACTAATCTGATTAATTTAATGAAATAAATTGCACGTGTTGATTCAATAAATGGATCTAATCTCACGAATGCAATGTCTCGGGCTTTGCACATTCATTCAATGAAACAACTTTTATTCTTTGATTCAATCTTCAAACGTACAGTCAATGAATCAAAAGTTAATCATTGATTCAATGAAACCAGCTGAACGCATTCCTTCAATGAATCAAACCGAACCTGTTAATTCAATGAGTAGAGCTTATCTCATGAGTGCAAGGTCTGGAGTTTAACGCATTCATTCAATGAAACAAACTCAATTCATTCATTCAAAAAGCATCAATCGTACATTTAATGAATCAAGCGTTTTTTAACATTCAATGATGCTAATTTAAATCATACGTTTGATGAATCAAACTGCATTCATTTATTTACTGAAACCAACTGCACTCATTCATTCAATGAAACAAACTGCACCTGTTACTTCAATGCACCTTATGAATCCACTGTGTCAAGCCTACCGCATTCACAGAATGAAACAAACTGCATTCATTCATTCTTTCATTAATTTAATGAAACCACAATCGTACATTCAATGTATCAAACGCTATTCATTGATTCAACTTGGCACATTCATTCACTGAATCCAACTGCACTCATTTATTTACTGATACAAACTGCACTCATTCAATCAATGAAAAAAACTGCACGTCGAGTCAATGAGTAGAGAATATATAATGCATGCAATGACTCGAGCCGAAGGCATTGATTCAATGAAACAAACGGCATGCAATCATTGAATGAAACTTCAATAGTACATTCAATGAATCACACGTTATTTATTAATTCAATGAAGCTAACTTGGCACATTCATTTAATGTACGTCAGGCTCGAGATATTGTATTTCATGAGATAAGCTCTTCGCATGATCACGTGCAGTTTGTTTCATTGAATGAATGAGTGCAGTTGATGCACCGAATGACTGAATAAATGCAGTTGGTTTCAGCAAATCTTTGAGCGCCATTTCATTCTTTAGAAGTATGAGTTATGTTTGTTTCATTGAATCAATGAATAACGCTTGATTCAATGAGTACACGATTGAAGTTTCAGTCAATGCATGAATGAATGCCGTTCGTTTCATTGAATGAAGGCGTTCACCTCGAGACACTGTATTCATGAGATAACCTCTCCTCATTGAAAAAAGACGATCAGTTTGTTTCATTGAATGACTGAGTGCAGTTTATTTCATGAAATGTATGATATTAGACAGATTCATTGAATCAAAAAATAATGTTTGATTCATTGAACGTACGATGCTAGTTTGTTTCATTGAATGAATACCTTAAGCTCGAGACATTGTATTCAGAAACTAAGTTCTAGTCATTGAATTAACATGTGCAGTTGTTTCATTGAATTAATGTGTCAAGTTAGTTTCATAGAATCAATGAATAACGATTGATATATGGAAAGTAGGATTGAAGTTTGGTTAAGTGAATAAATGCAGTTTGTTTCATTGAATAAATGTGTTAAGTTCGAGACATTGTATTCATGAAATAAGCTCTACTCATTGAATTAACACGTGCAGATTTTTCATTGAATGAAAGTGTGCGCATTGATTCACTGGCGAGAACGAATGAATGTATTTTGTTTCAGTAGATAAATTAATGCAGCTTGATTCATTAAATGTTTGAGTTAAGTTAGTTTCATTGAATCAATGAATAACGTTTGATTGATTGAATGTACAATTGAAGTTTCTTTCAATGAATGAGTGAATGCGGTTGGTTTCATTGAATGAATGCCTTAAGCTCGAGACATTGTATTTATGAACTAACACGTGCAGTTTGTTTCATTGAAACGATGAGTGCGGTTTGATGTGCTGAATGTGTTCATACATCTCATGAATCAAACTGCCCTCATTGACTTGCTGAAACAAAATGCATTCATTCAGGGCATCAAACAAAACTGTTTAATTCAAAGAAACAAACTGCATGTTCCAAATCAATAAATCTAATCACAGGAATACAATGTCGTGAGCTTTACACATTCATTCATTGAAACAACCTTCATCTTTGATTCAATCTTCAAACGTACATTCAATAAATCAAACGTTATTCATTGTTTCAAAGAAACTAACTAAACGCTTTCACCGAAACAAACTGAACGTGTTAATTCAACGACTAGAGCTTATCTCATGAGTATAATGTCTGGAGCTTAACGCATTCATTCAATGAAACAAATTGCATTCATTCATTTAAACAATCTTCAACTGTATATTCAATAAATCAAACGATATTCATTGATTCAACGAAACAGACTTTGCTCATACATCTAATGAGTCAAACTGCATTCATTTAATTGCTGAAACAAAATGCATTCATTCATTCAGTGCATCAAACTAATCTGATTCATTTAATGAAAAAAATTGCACGTGTTGATTTAATAAATGGATCTAATCTCACGAATGCAAAGTCTCGGGCTTTGCACATTCATTCAATGAAACAACTTTTATTCTTTGATTCAATCTTCAAACGTACAGTCAACAAATCAAGAGTTAATCATTGAGTCAATGAAACCAGCTGAACGCATTCATTCAATGAAACAAACTCAATTCATTCATTCAAAAGCATCAATCGTACATTTAATGAATCAAGCGTTTTTTAACATTCTATGATGCTAATTTAAATCATACGTTTGATGAATCAAACTGCATTCATTTATTTACTGAAACCAACTGCACTCATTCATTCAATGAAACAAACTGCACCTGTTACTTCAATGCACCTTACGAATCCAATGTGTCAAGCCTACCGCATTCACAGAATGAAACAAACTGCATTCATTCATTCATTCATTCATTCATTTAATGAAACGACAATCGTACATTCAATCAAACGCTATTCATTGATTCAGCTTGGCACATTCATTCACTGAATCCAACTGCACTCATTTATTTACTGGCACAAACTGAACTCATTCATTCAATGAAAAAAACTACACGTCGACTCAATGAGTAGAGGATATTTCATGCATGCAATGACTCGAGCCTAAGGCATTGATTCAATGAAACAAACGGCATGCAATCATTGAATGAAACTTCGATAGTACATTCAATGAATCACACGTTATTCATTAATTCAATGAAGCTAACTTGGCACATTCATTTAATGTACGTCAGGCTCAAGACATTGTAATCATGAGATAACTTCTCCTCATTGAAAAAAGACGAGCAGTTTGTTTCATTGAATGACTGAGTGCAGTTTATTTCAGTAAATAAAAAGGTAGAGTTTGATTCATGAAATGTATGATATTAGTCAGATTCATTGAATCAAAAAATAATGTTTGATTCATTGAACGTACGATGCTAGTTTGTTTCATTGAATGAATACCTTAAGCTCGAGACATTGTATTTATGAGATAAGCTCTATCTTGAACTAACACGTGCAGTTTGTTTCATTGAATCAATGAGTGCAGTTTGATGTGCTGAATGTGTTCTTACATCTCATGAATCAAACTGCATTCATTGACTTGCAGAAACACAATGCATTCATTCAGCGCATAAAACAAATCTGTTTAATTCAAAGAAACAAACTGCATGTTGCAATTCAATAAATCTAATCACAGGAATACAATGTCGTTAGCTTTACACATTCATTCATTGAAACAACCTTCATTCTTTGATTCAATCCTCAAACGTATATTCTATAAATCAAACGTTATTCATTGATTCAAAGAAACTAACTAAACGCTTTCATTGAAACAAACTGAACGTGTTAATTCAATGAGTAGAGCTTATCTCATGAGTATAATGTCTGGAGCTTAACGCATTCATTCAATGAAACAAATTGCATTCATTCATTTAAACAAACTTCAATTGTATATTCAATAAATAAAACGATATTCATTGATTCAACGAAACTAACTTTGCTCATACATCTAATGAGACAAACTGCATTAATTTATTTGCTGAAATAAAATGCATTCATTTATTCAGTGCATCAAACTAATCTGATTAATTTAATGAAATAAATTGCACGTGTTGATTCAATAAATGGATCTAATCTCACGAATGCAATGTCTCGGGCTTTGCACATTCATTCAATGAAACAACTTTTATTCTTTGATTCAATCTTCAAACGTACAGTCAATGAATCAAAAGTTAATCATTGATTCAATGAAACCAGCTGAACGCATTCCTTCAATGAATCAAACCGAACCTGTTAATTCAATGAGTAGAGCTTATCTCATGAGTGCAAGGTCTGGAGCTTAACGCATTCATTCAATGAAACAAACTCAATTCATTCATTCAAAAAGCATCAATCGTACATTTAATGAATCAAGCGTTTTTTAACATTCAATGATGCTAATTTAAATCATACGTTTGATGAATCAAACTGCATTCATTTATTTACTGAAACCAACCACTCATTCATTCAATGAAACAAACTGCACCTGTTACTTCAATGCACCTTATGAATCCAATGTGTCAAGCCTACCGCAATCACAGAATGAAACAAACTGCATTCATTCATTCATTCATTCATTTAATGAAACGAGAATCGTACATTCAATCAAACGCTATTCATTGATTCAGCTTGGCACATTCATTCACTGAATCCAACTGCACACATTTATTTACTGGCACAAACTGAACTCATTCATTCAATGAAAAAAACTACACGTCGACTCAATGAGTAGAGGATATTTCATGCATGCAATGACTCGAGCCTAAGGCATTGATTCAATGAAACAAACGGCATGCAATCATTGAATGAAACTTCGATAGTACATTCAATGAATCACACGTTATTCATTAATTCAATGAAGCTAACTTGGCACATTCATTTAATGTACGTCAGGCTCAAGACATTGTAATCATGAGATAACTTCTCCTCATTGAAAAAAGACGAGCAGTTTGTTTCATTGAATGACTGAGTGCAGTTTATTTCAGTAAATAAAAAGGTAGAGTTTGATTCATGAAATGTATGATATTAGTCAGATTCATTGAATCAAAAAATAATGTTTGATTCATTGAACGTACGATGCTAGTTTGTTTCACTGAATGAATACCTTAAGCTCGAGACATTGTATTTATGAGATAAGCTCTATCTTGAACTAACACGTGCAGTTTGTTTCATTGAATCAATGAGTGCAGTTTGATGTGCTGAATGTGTTCATACATCTCATGAATCAAACTGCATTCATTGACTTGCAGAAACACAATGCATTCATTCAGCGCAAAAAACAAATCTGTTTAATTCAAAGAAACAAACTGCATGTTGCAATTCAATAAATCTAATCACAGGAATACAATGTGAGCTTTACACATTCATTCATTGAAACAACCTTCATTCTTTGATTCAATCTTCAAACGTATATTCTATTAATCAAACGTTATTCATTGATTCAAAGAAACTAACTAAACGCTTTCATTGAAACAAACTGAACGTGTTAATTCAATGAGTAGAGCTTATCTCATGAGTATAATGTCTGGAGCGAAACGCATTCATTCAATGAAACAAATTGCATTCATTCATTTAAACAAACTTCAATTGTATATTCAATAAATCAAACGATATTCATTGATTCAACGAAACTAACTTTGCTCATACATCTAATGAGACAAAATGCATTCATTTATTCAGTGCATCAAACTAATCTGATTCATTTAATGAAAAAAATTGCACGTGTTGATTTAATAAATGGATCTTATCTCATGAATGCAATGTCTCGGGCTTTGCACATTCATTCAATGAAACAACTTTTATTCTTTGATTCAATCTTCAAACGTACAGTCAATAAATCAAGAGTTAATCATTGATTCAATGAAACCAGCTGAACGCATTCATTCAATGAAACAAACTCAATTCATTCATTCAAAACGCATCAATCGTACATTTAATGAATCAAGCGTTTTTTTTTACATTCTATGATGCTAATTTAAATCATACGTTTGATGAATCAAACTGCATTCATTTATTTACTGAAACCAACTGCACTCATTCATTCAATGAAACAAACTGCACCTGTTACTTCAATGCACCTTATGAATCCAATGTGTCAAGCCGACCGCATTCACAGAATGAAACAAACTGCATTCATTCATTCATTCATTCACTCATTCATTTAATGAAACGACAATCGTACATTCAATCAAACGCTATTCATTGATTCAGCTTGGCACATTCATTCACTGAATCCAACTGCACTCATTTATTTACTGGTACAAACTGAACTCATTCATTCAATGAAAAAAACTACACGTCGACTCAATGAGTAGAGGATATTTCATGCATGCAATGACTCGAGCCTAAGGCATTGATTCAATGAAACAAACGGCATGCAATCATTGAATGAAACTTCGATAGTACATTCAATGAATCACACGTTATTCATTAATTCAATGAAGCTAACTTGGCACATTCATTTAATGAATACGTCAGGCTCATTCATTTAATGAGTACGTCAGGCTCGAGATATTGTATTTCATGCGATAAGCTCTTCGCATGATCACGTGATTTTTGTTTCATTGAATGAATGAGTGCAGTTGATGCACCGAATGACTGAATAAATGCAGTTGGTTTCAGCAAATCTTTGAGCGCCATTTCATTCTTTAGAAGTATGAGTTATGTTTGTTTCATTGAATCAATGAATAACGCTTGATTCAATGAGTACACGATTGAAGTTTCATTCAATGCATGAATGAATGCCGTTCGTTTCATTGAATGAAGGCGTTAACCTCGAGACACTGTATTCATGAGATAACCTCTTTTCATTGAAAAAAGACGATCAGTTTGTTTCATTGAATGACTGAGTGCAGTTTATTTCATGAAATGTATGATATTAGACAGATTCACTGAATCAAAAAATAATGTTTGATTCATTGAACGTACGATGCTAGTTTGTTTCATTGAATGAATACCTTAAGCTCGAGACATTGTATTCAGAAACTAAGTTCTAGTCATTGAATTAACATGTGCAGTTGTTTCATTGAATTAATGTGTCAAGTTAGTTTCATAGAATCAATGAATAACGATTGATATATGGAAAGTAGGATTGAAGTTTGGTTAAGTGAATAAATGCAGTTTGTTTCATTGAATAAATGTGTTAAGTTCGAGACATTGTATTCATGAAATAAGCTCTACTCATTGAATTAACACGTGCAGATTTTTCATTGAATGAACGTGTGCGCATTGATTCACTGGCGAGAACGAATGAATGTATTTTGTCTCAGTAGATAAATTAATGCAGCTTGATTCATTAAATGTTTAAGTTAGTTTCATTGAATCAATGAATAACGTTTGATTGATTGAATGTACAATTGAAGTTTCTTTCAATGAATGAGTGAATGCGGTTGGTTTCATTGAATGAATGCCTTAAGCTCGAGACATTGTATTTATGAACTAACACGTGCAGTTTGTTTCATTGAATCGATGAGTGCGGTTTGATGTGCTGATTGTGTTCATACATCTCATGAATCAAACTGCCCTCATTGACTTGCTGAAACAAAATGCATTCATTCAGGGCATCAAACAAAACTGTTTAATTCAAAGAAACAAACTGCATGTTCCAATTCAATAAATCTAATCACAGGAATACAATGTCGTGAGCTTTACACATTCATTCATTGAAACAACCTTCATTCTTTGATTCAATCTTCAAACGTACATTCAATAAATCAAACGTTATTCATTGTTTCAAAGAAACTAACTAAACGCTTTCACTGAAACAAACTGAACGTGTTAATTCAACGAGTACAGCTTATCTCATGAGTATAATGTCTGGAGCTTAACGCATTCATTCAATGAAACAAATTGCATTCATTCATTTAAACAAACTTCAATTGTATATTCAATAAATCAAACGATATTCATTGATTCAACGAAACAGACTTTGCTCATACATCTAATGAGTCAAACTGCATTCATTTATTTGCTGAAACAAAATGCATTCATTCATTCAGTGCATCAAACTAATCTGATTCATTTAATGAAAAAAATTGCACGTGTTGATTTAATAAATGGATCTAATCTCACGAATGCAATGTCTCGGGCTTTGCACATTCATTCAATGAAACAACTTTTATTCTTTGATTCAATCTTCAAACGTACAGTCAATAAATCAAGAGTTAATCATTGATTCAATGAAACCAGCTGAACGCATTCATTCAATGAAACAAACTCAATTCATTCATTCAAAAAGCATCAATCGTACATTTAATGAATCAAGCGTTTTTTTAACATTCTATGATGCTAATTTAAATCATACGTTTGATGAATCAAACTGCATTCATTTATTTACTGAAACCAACTGCACTCATTCATTCAATGAAACCAACAGCACCTTTTACTTCAATGCACCTTATGAATCCAATGTGTCAAGCCTACCGCATTCACAGAATGAAACAAACTGCATTCATTCATTCTTTCATTAATTTAATGAAACCACAATCGTACATTCAATGTATCAAACGCTATTCATTGATTCAACTTGGCACATTCATTCACTGAATCCAACTGCACTCATTTATTTACTGATACAAACTGCACTCATTCAATCAATGAAAAAAACTGCACGTCGAGTCAATGAGTAGAGAATATATAATGCATGCAATGACTCGAGCCGAAGGCATTGATTCAATGAAACAAACGGCATGCAATCATTGAATGAAACTTCAATAGTACATTCAATGAATCACACGTTATTCATTAATTCAATGAAGCTAACTTGGCACATTCATTTAATGTACGTCAGGCTCGAGATATTGTATTTCATGAGATAAGCTCTTCGCATGATCACGTGCAGTTTGTTTCATTGAATGAATGAGTGCAGTTGATGCACCGAATGACTGAATAAATGCAGTTGGTTTCAGCAAATCTCGGAGCGCCATTTCATTCTTTAGAAGTATGAGTTATGTTTGTTTCATTGAATCAATGAATAACGCTTGATTCAATGAGTACACGATTAAAGTTTCAGTCAATGCATGAATGAATGCCGTTCGTTTCATTGAATGAAGGCGTTCACCTCGAGACACTGTATTCATGAGATAACCTCTCCTCATTGAAAAAAGACGATCAGTTTGTTTCATTGAATGACTGAGTGCAGTTTATTTCATGAAATGTATGATATTAGACAGATTCATTGAATCAAAAAATAATGTTTGATTCATTGAACGTACGATGCTAGTTTGTTTCATTGAATGAATACCTTCAGCTCGAGACATTGTATTCAGAAACTAAGTTCTAGTCATTGAATTAACATGTGCAGTTGTTTCATTGAATTAATGTGTCAAGTTAGTTTCATAGAATCAATGAATAACGATTGATATATGGAAAGTAGGATTGAAGTTTGGTTAAGTGAATAAATGCAGTTTGTTTCATTGAATAAATGTGTAAAGTTCGAGACATTATTCATGAAATAAGCTCTACTCATTGAATTAACACGTGCAGATTTTTCATTGAATGAACGTGTGCGCATTGATTCATTGGCGAGAACGCATGAATGTATTTTGTTTCAGTAGATAAATTAATGCAGCTTGATTCATTAAATGTTTGAGTTAGTTTCATTGAATCAATGAATAACGTTTGATTGATTGAATGTACAATTGAAGTTTCTTTCAACGAATGATTGAATGCGGTTGGTTTCATTGAATGAATGCCTTAAGCTCGAGACATTGTATTTATGAACTAACACGTGCAGTTTGTTTCATTGAATCGATGAGTGCGGTTTGATGTGCTGAATGTGTTCATACATCTCATGAATCAAACTGCCCTCATTGACTTGCTGAAACAAAATGCATTCATTCAGGGCATCAAACAAAACTGTTTAATTTAAAGAAACAAACTGCATGTTCCAATTCAATAAATCTAATCGCAGGAATACAATGTCGTGAGCTTTACACATTCATTCATTGAAACAACCTTCATTCTTTGATTCAATCTTCAAACGTACATTCAATAAATCAAACGTTATTCATTGTTTCAAAGAAACTAACTAACGCTTTCACTGAAACAAACTGAACGTGTTAATTCAACGAGTACAGCTTATCTCATGAGTATAATGTCTGGAGCTTAACGCATTCATTCAATGAAACAAATTGCATTCATTCATTTAAACAAACTTCAATTGTATATTCAATAAATCAAACGATATTCATTGATTCAACGAAACAGACTTTGCTCATACATCTAATGAGTCAAACTGCATTCATTTATTTGCTGAAACAAAATGCATTCATTCATTCAGTGCATCAAACTAATCTGATTCATTTAATGAAAAAAATTGCACGTGTTGATTTAATAAATGGATCTAATCTCACGAATGCAATGTCTCGGGCTTTGCACATTCATTCAATGAAACAACTTTTATTCTTTGATTCAATCTTCAAACGTACAGTCAATGAATCAAAAGTTAATAATTGATTCAATGAAACCAGCTGAACGCATTCTTTCAATGAATCAAACCGAACCTGTTAATTCAATGAGTAGAGCTTATCTCATGAGTGCAAGGTCTGGAGCTTAACGCATTCATTCAATGAAACAAACTCAATTCATTCATTCAAAACGCATCAATCGTACATTTAATGAATCAAGCGTTTTTTAACATTCAATGATGCTAATTTAAATCATACGTTTGATGAATCAAACTGCATTCATTTATTTACTGAAACCAACTGCACTCATTCATTCAATGAAACAAACTGCACCTGTTACTTCAATGCACCTTATGAATCCACTGTGTCAAGCCTACCGCATTCACAGAATGAAACAAACTGCATTCATTCATTCTTTCATTAATTTAATGAAACCACAATCGTACATTCAATGTATCAAACGCTATTCATTGATTCAACTTGGCACATTCATTCACTGAATCCAACTGCACTCATTTATTTACTGATACAAACTGCACTCATTCAATCAATGAAAAAAACTGCACGTCGAGTCAATGAGTAGAGAATATATAATGCATGCAATGACTCGAGCCGAAGGCATTGATTCAATGAAACAAACGGCATGCAATCATTGAATGAAACTTCAATAGTACATTCAATGAATCACACGTTATTCATTAATTCAATGAAGCTAACTTGGCACATTCATTTAATGTACGTCAGGCTCGAGATATTGTATTTCATGAGATAAGCTCTTCGCATGATCACGTGCAGTTTGTTTCATTGAATGAATGAGTGCAGTTGATGCACCGAATGACTGAATAAATGCAGTTGGTTTCAGCAAATCTTTGAGCGCCATTTCATTCTTTAGAAGTATGAGTTATGTTTGTTTCATTGAATCAATGAATAACGCTTGATTCAATGAGTACACGATTGAAGTTTCAGTCAATGCATGAATGAATGCCGTTCGTTTCATTGAATGAAGGCGTTCACCTCGAGACACTGTATTCATGAGATAACCTCTCCTCATTGAAAAAAGACGATCAGTTTGTTTCATTGAATGACTGAGTGCAGTTTATTTCATGAAATGTATGATATTAGACAGATTCACTGAATCAAAAAATAATGTTTGATTCATTGAACGTACGATGCTAGTTTGTTTCATTGAATGAATACCTTAAGCTCGAGACATTGTATTCAGAAACTAAGTTCTAGTCATTGAATTAACATGTGCAGTTGTTTCATTGAATTAATGTGTCAAGTTAGTTTCATAGAATCAATGAATAACGATTGATATATGGAAAGTAGGATTGAAGTCTGGTTAAGTGAATAAATGCAGTTTGTTTCATTGAATAAATGTGTTAAGTTCGAGACATTGTATTCATGAAATAAGCTCTACTCATTGAATTAACACGTGCAGATTTTTCATTGAATGAAAGTGTGCGCATTGATTCACTGGCGAGAACGAATGAATGTATTTTGTTTCAGTAGATAAATTAATGCAGCTTGATTCATTAAATGTTTGAGTTAAGTTAGTTTCATTGAATCAATGAATAACGTTTGATTGATTGAATGTACAATTGAAGTTTCTTTCAATGAATGAGTGAATGCGGTTGGTTTCATTGAATGAATGCCTTAAGCTCGAGACATTGTATTTATGAACTAACACGTGCAGTTTGTTTCATTGAGTGCGGTTTGATGTGCTGATTGTGTTCATACATCTCATGAATCAAACTGCCCTCATTGACTTGCTGAAACAAAATGCATTCATTCAGGGCATCAAACAAAACTGTTTAATTCAAAGAAACAAACTGCATGTTCCAAATCAATAAATCTAATCACAGGAATACAATGTCGTGAGCTTTACACATTCATTCATTGAAACAACCTTCATCTTTGATTCAATCTTCAAACGTACATTCAATAAATCAAACGTTATTCATTGTTTCAAAGAAACTAACTAAACGCTTTCACCGAAACAAACTGAACGTGTTAATTCAACGACTAGAGCTTATCTCATGAGTATAATGTCTGGAGCTTAACGCATTCATTCAATGAAACAAATTGCATTCATTCATTTAAACAAACTTCAACTGTATATTCAATAAATCAAACGATATTCATTGATTCAACGAAACAGACTTTGCTCATACATCTAATGAGTCAAACTGCATTCATTTAATTGCTGAAACAAAATGCATTCATTCATTCAGTGCATCAAACTAATCTGATTCATTTAATGAAAAAAATTGCACGTGTTGATTTAATAAATGGATCTAATCTCACGAATGCAAAGTCTCGGGCTTTGCACATTCATTCAATGAAACAACTTTTATTCTTTGATTCAATCTTCAAACGTACAGTCAACAAATCAAGAGTTAATCATTGATTCAATGAAACCAGCTGAACGCATTCATTCAATGAAACAAACTCAATTCATTCATTCAAAAGCATCAATCGTACATTTAATGAATCAAGCGTTTTTTAACATTCTATGATGCTAATTTAAATCATACGTTTGATGAATCAAACTGCATTCATTTATTTACTGAAACCAACTGCACTCATTCATTCAATGAAACAAACTGCACCTGTTACTTCAATGCACCTTACGAATCCAATGTGTCAAGCCTACCGCATTCACAGAATGAAACAAACTGCATTCATTCATTCATTCATTCATTCATTCATTTAATGAAACGAGAATCGTACATTCAATCAAACGCTATTCATTGATTCAGCTTGGCACATTCATTCACTGAATCCAACTGCACTCATTTATTTACTGGCACAAACTGAACTCATTCATTCAATGAAAAAAACTACACGTCGACTCAATGAGTAGAGGATATTTCATGCATGCAATGACTCGAGCCTAAGGCATTGATTCAATGAAACAAACGGCATGCAATCATTGAATGAAACTTCGATAGTACATTCAATGAATCACACGTTATTCATTAATTCAATGAAGCTAACTTGGCACATTCATTTAATGTACGTCAGGCTCAAGACATTGTAATCATGAGATAACTTCTCCTCATTGAAAAAAGACGAGCAGTTTGTTTCATTGAATGACTGAGTGCAGTTTATTTCAGTAAATAAAAAGGTAGAGTTTGATTCATGAAATGTATGATATTAGTCAGATTCATTGAATCAAAAAATAATGTTTGATTCATTGAACGTACGATGCTAGTTTGTTTCACTGAATGAATACCTTAAGCTCGAGACATTGTATTTATGAGATAAGCTCTATCTTGAACTAACACGTGCAGTTTGTTTCATTGAATCAATGAGAGCAGTTTGATGTGCTGAATGTGTTCATACATCTCATGAATCAAACTGCATTCATTGACTTGCAGAAACACAATGCATTCATTCAGCGCAAAAAACAAATCTGTTTAATTCAAAGAAACAAACTGCATGTTGCAATTCAATAAATCTAATCACAGGAATACAATGTGAGCTTTACACATTCATTCATTGAAACAACCTTCATTCTTTGATTCAATCTTCAAACGTATATTCTATAAATCAAACGTTATTCATTGATTCAAAGAAACTAACTAAACGCTTTCATTGAAACAAACTGAACGTGTTAATTCAATGAGTAGAGCTTATCTCATGAGTATAATGTCTGGAGCGAAACGCATTCATTCAATGAAACAAATTGCATTCATTCATTTAAACAAACTTCAATTGTATATTCAATAAATCAAACGATATTCATTGATTCAACGAAACTAACTTTGCTCATACATCTAATGAGACAAAATGCATTCATTTATTCAGTGCATCAAACTAATCTGATTCATTTAATGAAAAAAATTGCACGTGTTGATTTAATAAATGGATCTTATCTCATGAATGCAATGTCTCGGGCTTTGCACATTCATTCAATGAAACAACTTTTATTCTTTGATTCAATCTTCAAACGTACAGTCAATAAATCAAGAGTTAATCATTGATTCAATGAAACCAGCTGAACGCATTCATTCAATGAAACAAACTCAATTCATTCATTCAAAACGCATCAATCGTACATTTAATGAATCAAGCGTTTTTTTTTACATTCTATGATGCTAATTTAAATCATACGTTTGATGAATCAAACTGCATTCATTTATTTACTGAAACCAACTGCACTCATTCATTCAATGAAACAAACTGCACCTGTTACTTCAATGCACCTTATGAATCCAATGTGTCAAGCCGACCGCATTCACAGAATGAAACAAACTGCATTCATTCATTCATTCACTCATTCATTTAATGAAACGACAATCGTACATTCAATCAAACGCTATTCATTGATTCAGCTTGGCACATTCATTCACTGAATCCAACTGCACTCATTTATTTACTGGTACAAACTGAACTCATTCATTCAATGAAAAAAACTACACGTCGACTCAATGAGTAGAGGATATTTCATGCATGCAATGACTCGAGCCTAAGGCATTGATTCAATGAAACAAACGGCATGCAATCATTGAATGAAACTTCGATAGTACATTCAATGAATCACACGTTATTCATTAATTCAATGAAGCTAACTTGTCACATTCATTTAATGAATACGTCAGGCTCATTCATTTAATGAGTACGTCAGGCTCGAGATATTGTATTTCATGCGATAAGCTCTTCGCATGATCACGTGATTTTTGTTTCATTGAATGAATGAGTGCAGTTGATGCACCGAATGACTGAATAAATGCAGTTGGTTTCAGCAAATCTTTGAGCGCCATTTCATTCTTTAGAAGTATGAGTTATGTTTGTTTCATTGAATCAATGAATAACGCTTGATTCAATGAGTACACGATTGAAGTTTCATTCAATGCATGAATGAATGCCGTTCGTTTCATTGAATGAAGGCGTTAACCTCGAGACACTGTATTCATGAGATAACCTCTCCTCATTGAAAAAAGACGATCAGTTTGTTTCATTGAATAACTGAGTGCAGTTTATTTCATGAAATGTATGATATTAGACAGATTCATTGAATCAAAAAATAATGTTTGATTCATTGAACGTACGATGCTAGTTTGTTTCATTGAATGAATACCTTAAGCTCGAGACATTGTATTCAGAAACTAAGTTCTAGTCATTGAATTAACATGTGCAGTTGTTTCATTGAATTAATGTGTCAAGTTAGTTTCATAGAATCAATGAATAACGATTGATATATGGAAAGTAGGATTGAAGTTTGGTTAAGTGAATAAATGCAGTTTGTTTCATTGAATAAATGTGTTAAGTTCGAGACATTGTATTCATGAAATAAGCTCTACTCATTGAATTAACACGTGCAGATTTTTCATTGAATGAACGTGTGCGCATTGATTCACTGGCGAGAACGAATGAATGTATTTTGTCTCAGTAGATAAATTAATGCAGCTTGATTCATTAAATGTTTAAGTTAGTTTCATTGAATCAATGAATAACGTTTGATTGATTGAATGTACAATTGAAGTTTCTTTCAATGAATGAGTGAATGCGGTTGGTTTCATTGAATGAATGCCTTAAGCTCGAGACATTGTATTTATGAACTAACACGTGCAGTTTGTTTCATTGAATCGATGAGTGCGGTTTGATGTGCTGATTGTGTTCATACATCTCATGAATCAAACTGCCCTCATTGACTTGCTGAAACAAAATGCATTCATTCAGGGCATCAAACAAAACTGTTTAATTCAAAGAAACAAACTGAATGTTCCAATTCAATAAATCTAATCACAGGAATACAATGTCGTGAGCTTTACACATTCATTCATTGAAACAACCTTCATTCTTTGATTCAATCTTCAAACGTACATTCAATAAATCAAACGTTATTCATTGTTTCAAAGAAACTAACTAAACGCTTTCACTGAAACAAACTGAACGTGTTAATTCAACGAGTACAGCTTATCTCATGAGTATAATGTCTGGAGCTTAACGCATTCATTCAATGAAACAAATTGCATTCATTCATTTAAACAAACTTCAATTGTATATTCAATAAATCAAACGATATTCATTGATTCAACGAAACAGACTTTGCTCATACATCTAATGAGTCAAACTGCATTCATTTATTTGCTGAAACAAAATGCATTCATTCATTCAGTGCATCAAACTAATCTGATTCATTTAATGAAAAAAATTGCACGTGTTGATTTAATAAATGGATCTAATCTCACGAATGCAATGTCTCGGGCTTTGCACATTCATTCAATGAAACAACTTTTATTCTTTGATTCAATCTTCAAACGTACAGTCAATAAATCAAGAGTTAATCATTGATTCAATGAAACCAGCTGAACGCATTCATTCAATGAAACAAACTCAATTCATTCATTCAAAAAGCATCAATCGTACATTTAATGAATCAAGCGTTTTTTTAACATTCTATGATGCTAATTTAAATCATACGTTTGATGAATCAAACTGCATTCATTTATTTACTGAAACCAACTGCACTCATTCATTCAATGAAACAAACTGCACCTGTTACTTCAATGCACCTTATGAATCCAATGTGTCAAGCCGACCGCATTCACAGAATGAAACAAACTGCATTAATTCATTCATTCACTCATTCATTTAATGAAACGACAATCGTACATTCAATCAAACGCTATTCATTGATTCAGCTTGGCACATTCATTCACTGAATTCAACTGCACTCATTTATTTACTGGCACAAACTGAACTCATTCATTCAATGAAAAAAACTACACGTCGACTCAATGAGTAGAGGATATTTCATGCATGCAATGACTCGAGCCTAAGGTATTGATTCAATGAAACAAACGGCATGCAATCATTGAATGAAACTTCGATAGTACATTCAATGAATCACACGTTATTCATTAATTCAATGAAGCTAACTTGTCACATTCATTTAATGAATACGTCAGGCTCATTCATTTAATGAGTACGTCAGGCTCGAGATATTGTATTTCATGCGATAAGCTCTTCGCATGATCACGTGATTTTTGTTTCATTGAATGAATGAGTGCAGTTGATGCACCGAATGACTGAATAAATGCAGTTGGTTTCAGCAAATCTTTGAGCGCCATTTCATTCTTTAGAAGTATGAGTTATGTTTGTTTCATTGAATCAATGAATAACGCTTGATTCAATGAGTACACGATTGAAGTTTCATTCAATGCATGAATGAATGCCGTTCGTTTCATTGAATGAAGGCGTTAACCTCGAGACACTGTATTCATGAGATAACCTCTCCTCATTGAAAAAAGACGATCAGTTTGTTTCATTGAATGACTGAGTGCAGTTTATTTCATGAAATGTATGATATTAGACAGATTCATTGAATCAAAAAATAATGTTTGATTCATTGAACGTACGATGCTAGTTTGTTTCATTGAATGAATACCTTAAGCTCGAGACATTGTATTCAGAAACTAAGTTCTAGTCATTGAATTAACATGTGCAGTTGTTTCATTGAATTAATGTGTCAAGTTAGTTTCATAGAATCAATGAATAACGATTGATATATGGAAAGTAGGATTGAAGTTTGGTTAAGTGAATAAATGCAGTTTGTTTCATTGAATAAATGTGTTAAGTTCGAGACATTGTATTCATGAAATAAGCTCTACTCATTGAATTAACACGTGCAGATTTTTCATTGAATGAACGTGTGCGCATTGATTCACTGGCGAGAACGAATGAATGTATTTTGTCTCAGTAGATAAATTAATGCAGCTTGATTCATTAAATGTTTAAGTTAGTTTCATTGAATCAATGAATAACGTTTGATTGATTGAATGTACAATTGAAGTTTCTTTCAATGAATGAGTGAATGCGGTTGGTTTCATTGAATGAATGCCTTAAGCTCGAGACATTGTATTTATGAACTAACACGTGCAGTTTGTTTCATTGAATCGATGAGTGCGGTTTGATGTGCTGATTGTGTTCATACATCTCATGAATCAAACTGCCCTCATTGACTTGCTGAAACAAAATGCATTCATTCAGGGCATCAAACAAAACTGTTTAATTCAAAGAAACAAACTGAATGTTCCAATTCAATAAATCTAATCACAGGAATACAATGTCGTGAGCTTTACGCATTCATTCATTGAAACAACCTTCATTCTTTGATTCAATCTTCAAACGTACATTCAATAAATCAAACGTTATTCATTGTTTCAAAGAAACTAACTAAACGCTTTCACTGAAACAAACTGAACGTGTTAATTCAACGAGTACAGCTTATCTCATGAGTATAATGTCTGGAGCTTAACGCATTCATTCAATGAAACAAATTGCATTCATTCATTTAAACAAACTTCAATTGTATATTCAATAAATCAAACGATATTCATTGATTCAACGAAACAGACTTTGCTCATACATCTAATGAGTCAAACTGCATTCATTTATTTGCTGAAACAAAATGCATTCATTCATTCAGTGCATCAAACTAATCTGATTCATTTAATGAAAAAAATTGCACGTGTTGATTTAATAAATGGATCTAATCTCACGAATGCAATGTCTCGGGCTTTGCACATTCATTCAATGAAACAACTTTTATTCTTTGATTCAATCTTCAAACGTACAGTCAATAAATCAAGAGTTAATCATTGATTCAATGAAACCAGCTGAACGCATTCATTCAATGAAACAAACTCAATTCATTCATTCAAAAAGCATCAATCGTACATTTAATGAATCAAGCGTTTTTTTAACATTCTATGATGCTAATTTAAATCATACGTTTGATGAATCAAACTGCATTCATTTATTTACTGAAACCAACTGCACTCATTCATTCAATGAAACCAACAGCACCTGTTACTTCAATGCACCTTATGAATCCAATGTGTCAAGCCTACCGCATTCACAGAATGAAACAAACTGCATTCATTCATTCTTTCATTAATTTAATGAAACCACAATCGTACATTCAATGTATCAAACGCTATTCATTGATTCAACTTGGCACATTCATTCACTGAATCCAACTGCACTCATTTATTTACTGATACAAACTGCACTCATTCAATCAATGAAAAAAACTGCACGTCGAGTCAATGAGTAGAGAATATATAATGCATGCAATGACTCGAGCCGAAGGCATTGATTCAATGAAACAAACGGCATGCAATCATTGAATGAAACTTCAATAGTACATTCAATGAATCACACGTTATTCATTAATTCAATGAAGCTAACTTGGCACATTCATTTAATGTACGTCAGGCTCGAGATATTGTATTTCATGAGATAAGCTCTTCGCATGATCACGTGCAGTTTGTTTCATTGAATGAATGAGTGCAGTTGATGCACCGAATGACTGAATAAATGCAGTTGGTTTCAGCAAATCTTTGAGCGCCATTTCATTCTTTAGAAGTATGAGTTATGTTTGTTTCATTGAATCAATGAATAACGCTTGATTCAATGAGTACACGATTGAAGTTTCAGTCAATGCATGAATGAATGCCGTTCGTTTCATTGAATGAAGGCGTTCACCTCGAGACACTGTATTCATGAGATAACCTCTCCTCATTGAAAAAAGACGATCAGTTTGTTTCATTGAATGACTGAGTGCAGTTTATTTCATGAAATGTATGATATTAGACAGATTCACTGAATCAAAAAATAATGTTTGATTCATTGAACGTACGATGCTAGTTTGTTTCATTGAATGAATACCTTAAGCTCGAGACATTGTATTCAGAAACTAAGTTCTAGTCATTGAATTAACATGTGCAGTTGTTTCATTGAATTAATGTGTCAAGTTAGTTTCATAGAATCAATGAATAACGATTGATATATGGAAAGTAGGATTGAAGTTTGGTTAAGTGAATAAATGCAGTTTGTTTCATTGAATAAATGTGTTAAGTTCGAGACATTGTATTCATGAAATAAGCTCTACTCATTGAATTAACACGTGCAGATTTTTCATTGAATGAAAGTGTGCGCATTGATTCACTGGCGAGAACGAATGAATGTATTTTGTTTCAGTAGATAAATTAATGCAGCTTGATTCATTAAATGTTTGAGTTAAGTTAGTTTCATTGAATCAATGAATAACGTTTGATTGATTGAATGTACAATTGAAGTTTCTTTCAATGAATGAGTGAATGCGGTTGGTTTCATTGAATGAATGCCTTAAGCTCGAGACATTGTATTTATGAACTAACACGTGCAGTTTGTTTCATTGAAACGATGAGTGCGGTTTGATGTGCTGAATGTGTTCATACATCTCATGAATCAAACTGCCCTCATTGACTTGCTGAAACAAAATGCATTCATTCAGGGCATCAAACAAAACTGTTTAATTCAAAGAAACAAACTGCATGTTCCAAATCAATAAATCTAATCACAGGAATACAATGTCGTGAGCTTTACACATTCATTCATTGAAACAACCTTCATCTTTGATTCAATCTTCAAACGTACATTCAATAAATCAAACGTTATTCATTGTTTCAAAGAAACTAACTAAACGCTTTCACCGAAACAAACTGAACGTGTTAATTCAACGACTAGAGCTTATCTCATGAGTATAATGTCTGGAGCTTAACGCATTCATTCAATGAAACAAATTGCATTCATTCATTTAAACAAACTTCAACTGTATATTCAATAAATCAAACGATATTCATTGATTCAACGAAACAGACTTTGCTCATACATCTAATGAGTCAAACTGCATTCATTTAATTGCTGAAACAAAATGCATTCATTCATTCAGTGCATCAAACTAATCTGATTCATTTAATGAAAAAAATTGCACGTGTTGATTTAATAAATGGATCTAATCTCACGAATGCAAAGTCTCGGGCTTTGCACATTCATTCAATGAAACAACTTTTATTCTTTGATTCAATCTTCAAACGTACAGTCAACAAATCAAGAGTTAATCATTGATTCAATGAAACCAGCTGAACGCATTCATTCAATGAAACAAACTCAATTCATTCATTCAAAAGCATCAATCGTACATTTAATGAATCAAGCGTTTTTTAACATTCTATGATGCTAATTTAAATCATACGTTTGATGAATCAAACTGCATTCATTTATTTACTGAAACCAACTGCACTCATTCATTCAATGAAACAAACTGCACCTGTTACTTCAATGCACCTTACGAATCCAATGTGTCAAGCCTACCGCATTCACAGAATGAAACAAACTGCATTCATTCATTCATTCATTCATTCATTCATTTAATGAAACGAGATTCGTACATTCAATCAAACGCTATTCATTGATTCAGCTTGGCACATTCATTCACTGAATCCAACTGCACTCATTTATTTACTGGCACAAACTGAACTCATTCATTCAATGAAAAAAACTACACGTCGACTCAATGAGTAGAGGATATTTCATGCATGCAATGACTCGAGCCTAAGGCATTGATTCAATGAAACAAACGGCATGCAATCATTGAATGAAACTTCGATAGTACATTCAATGAATCACACGTTATTCATTAATTCAATGAAGCTAACTTGGCACATTCATTTAATGTACGTCAGGCTCAAGACATTGTAATCATGAGATAACTTCTCCTCATTGAAAAAAGACGAGCAGTTTGTTTCATTGAATGACTGAGTGCAGTTTATTTCAGTAAATAAAAAGGTAGAGTTTGATTCATGAAATGTATGATATTAGTCAGATTCATTGAATCAAAAAATAATGTTTGATTCATTGAACGTACGATGCTAGTTTGTTTCACTGAATGAATACCTTAAGCTCGAGACATTGTATTTATGAGATAAGCTCTATCTTGAACTAACACGTGCAGTTTGTTTCATTGAATCAATGAGTGCAGTTTGATGTGCTGAATGTGTTCATACATCTCATGAATCAAACTGCATTCATTGACTTGCAGAAACACAATGCATTCATTCAGCGCAAAAAACAAATCTGTTTAATTCAAAGAAACAAACTGCATGTTGCAATTCAATAAATCTAATCACAGGAATACAATGTGAGCTTTACACATTCATTCATTGAAACAACCTTCATTCTTTGATTCAATCTTCAAACGTATATTCTATTAATCAAACGTTATTCATTGATTCAAAGAAACTAACTAAACGCTTTCATTGAAACAAACTGAACGTGTTAATTCAATGAGTAGAGCTTATCTCATGAGTATAATGTCTGGAGCGAAACGCATTCATTCAATGAAACAAATTGCATTCATTCATTTAAACAAACTTCAATTGTATATTCAATAAATCAAACGATATTCATTGATTCAACGAAACAGACTTTGCTCATACATCTAATGAGACAAAATGCATTCATTTATTCAGTGCATCAAACTAATCTGATTCATTTAATGAAAAAAATTGCACGTGTTGATTTAATAAATGGATCTTATCTCATGAATGCAATGTCTCGGGCTTTGCACATTCATTCAATGAAACAACTTTTATTCTTTGATTCAATCTTCAAACGTACAGTCAATAAATCAAGAGTTAATCATTGATTCAATGAAACCAGCTGAACGCATTCATTCAATGAAACAAACTCAATTCATTCATTCAAAAAGCATCAATCGTACATTTAATGAATCAAGCGTTTTTTTAACATTCTATGATGCTAATTTAAATCATACGTTTGATGAATCAAACTGCATTCATTTATTTACTGAAACCAACTGCACTCATTCATTCAATGAAACAAACTGCACCTGTTACTTCAATGCACCTTATGAATCCAATGTGTCAAGCCGACCGCATTCACAGAATGAAACAAACTGCATTAATTCATTCATTCACTCATTCATTTAATGAAACGACAATCGTACATTCAATCAAACGCTATTCATTGATTCAGCTTGGCACATTCATTCACTGAATTCAACTGCACTCATTTATTTACTGGTACAAACTGAACTCATTCATTCAATGAAAAAAACTACACGTCGACTCAATGAGTAGAGGATATTTCATGCATGCAATGACTCGAGCCTAAGGCATTGATTCAATGAAACAAACGGCATGCAATCATTGAATGAAACTTCGATAGTACATTCAATGAATCACACGTTATTCATTAATTCAATGAAGCTAACTTGTCACATTCATTTAATGAATACGTCAGGCTCATTCATTTAATGAGTACGTCAGGCTCGAGATATTGTATTTCATGCGATAAGCTCTTCGCATGATCACGTGATTTTTGTTTCATTGAATGAATGAGTGCAGTTGATGCACCGAATGACTGAATAAATGCAGTTGGTTTCAGCAAATCTTTGAGCGCCATTTCATTCTTTAGAAGTATGAGTTATGTTTGTTTCATTGAATCAATGAATAACGCTTGATTCAATGAGTACACGATTGAAGTTTCATTCAATGCATGAATGAATGCCGTTCGTTTCATTGAATGAAGGCGTTAACCTCGAGACACTGTATTCATGAGATAACCTCTCCTCATTGAAAAAAGACGATCAGTTTGTTTCATTGAATGACTGAGTGCAGTTTATTTCATGAAATGTATGATATTAGACAGATTCATTGAATCAAAAAATAATGTTTGATTCATTGAACGTACGATGCTAGTTTGTTTCATTGAATGAATACCTTAAGCTCGAGACATTGTATTCAGAAACTAAGTTCTAGTCATTGAATTAACATGTGCAGTTGTTTCATTGAATTAATGTGTCAAGTTAGTTTCATAGAATCAATGAATAACGATTGATATATGGAAAGTAGGATTGAAGTTTGGTTAAGTGAATAAATGCAGTTTGTTTCATTGAATAAATGTGTTAAGTTCGAGACATTGTATTCATGAAATAAGCTCTACTCATTGAATTAACACGTGCAGATTTTTCATTGAATGAACGTGTGCGCATTGATTCACTGGCGAGAACGAATGAATGTATTTTGTCTCAGTAGATAAATTAATGCAGCTTGATTCATTAAATGTTTAAGTTAGTTTCATTGAATCAATGAATAACGTTTGATTGATTGAATGTACAATTGAAGTTTCTTTCAATGAATGAGTGAATGCGGTTGGTTTCATTGAATGAATGCCTTAAGCTCGAGACATTGTATTTATGAACTAACACGTGCAGTTTGTTTCATTGAATCGATGAGTGCGGTTTGATGTGCTGATTGTGTTCATACATCTCATGAATCAAACTGCCCTCATTGACTTGCTGAAACAAAATGCATTCATTCAGGGCATCAAACAAAACTGTTTAATTCAAAGAAACAAACTGAATGTTCCAATTCAATAAATCTAATCACAGGAATACAATGTCGTGAGCTTTACACATTCATTCATTGAAACAACCTTCATTCTTTGATTCAATCTTCAAACGTACATTCAATAAATCAAACGTTATTCATTGTTTCAAAGAAACTAACTAAACGCTTTCACTGAAACAAACTGAACGTGTTAATTCAACGAGTACAGCTTATCTCATGAGTATAATGTCTGGAGCTTAACGCATTCATTCAATGAAACAAATTGCATTCATTCATTTAAACAAACTTCAATTGTATATTCAATAAATCAAACGATATTCATTGATTCAACGAAACAGACTTTGCTCATACATCTAATGAGTCAAACTGCATTCATTTATTTGCTGAAACAAAATGCATTCATTCATTCAGTGCATCAAACTAATCTGATTCATTTAATGAAAAAAATTGCACGTGTTGATTTAATAAATGGATCTAATCTCACGAATGCAATGTCTCGGGCTTTGCACATTCATTCAATGAAACAACTTTTATTCTTTGATTCAATCTTCAAACGTACAGTCAATAAATCAAGAGTTAATCATTGATTCAATGAAACCAGCTGAACGCATTCATTCAATGAAACAAACTCAATTCATTCATTCAAAAAGCATCAATCGTACATTTAATGAATCAAGCGTTTTTTTAACATTCTATGATGCTAATTTAAATCATACGTTTGATGAATCAAACTGCATTCATTTATTTACTGAAACCAACTGCACTCATTCATTCAATGAAACAAACTGCACCTGTTACTTCAATGCACCTTATGAATCCAATGTGTCAAGCCGACCGCATTCACAGAATGAAACAAACTGCATTAATTCATTCATTCACTCATTCATTTAATGAAACGACAATCGTACATTCAATCAAACGCTATTCATTGATTCAGCTTGGCACATTCATTCACTGAATTCAACTGCACTCATTTATTTACTGGTACAAACTGAACTCATTCATTCAATGAAAAAAACTACACGTCGACTCAATGAGTAGAGGATATTTCATGCATGCAATGACTCGAGCCTAAGGCATTGATTCAATGAAACAAACGGCATGCAATCATTGAATGAAACTTCGATAGTACATTCAATGAATCACACGTTATTCATTAATTCAATGAAGCTAACTTGTCACATTCATTTAATGAATACGTCAGGCTCATTCATTTAATGAGTACGTCAGGCTCGAGATATTGTATTTCATGCGATAAGCTCTTCGCATGATCACGTGATTTTTGTTTCATTGAATGAATGAGTGCAGTTGATGCACCGAATGACTGAATAAATGCAGTTGGTTTCAGCAAATCTTTGAGCGCCATTTCATTCTTTAGAAGTATGAGTTATGTTTGTTTCATTGAATCAATGAATAACGCTTGATTCAATGAGTACACGATTGAAGTTTCATTCAATGCATGAATGAATGCCGTTCGTTTCATTGAATGAAGGCGTTAACCTCGAGACACTGTATTCATGAGATAACCTCTCCTCATTGAAAAAAGACGATCAGTTTGTTTCATTGAATGACTGAGTGCAGTTTATTTCATGAAATGTATGATATTAGACAGATTCATTGAATCAAAAAATAATGTTTGATTCATTGAACGTACGATGCTAGTTTGTTTCATTGAATGAATACCTTAAGCTCGAGACATTGTATTCAGAAACTAAGTTCTAGTCATTGAATTAACATGTGCAGTTGTTTCATTGAATTAATGTGTCAAGTTAGTTTCATAGAATCAATGAATAACGATTGATATATGGAAAGTAGGATTGAAGTTTGGTTAAGTGAATAAATGCAGTTTGTTTCATTGAATAAATGTGTTAAGTTCGAGACATTGTATTCATGAAATAAGCTCTACTCATTGAATTAACACGTGCAGATTTTTCATTGAATGAACGTGTGCGCATTGATTCACTGGCGAGAACGAATGAATGTATTTTGTCTCAGTAGATAAATTAATGCAGCTTGATTCATTAAATGTTTAAGTTAGTTTCATTGAATCAATGAATAACGTTTGATTGATTGAATGTACAATTGAAGTTTCTTTCAATGAATGAGTGAATGCGGTTGGTTTCATTGAATGAATGCCTTAAGCTCGAGACATTGTATTTATGAACTAACACGTGCAGTTTGTTTCATTGAATCGATGAGTGCGGTTTGATGTGCTGATTGTGTTCATACATCTCATGAATCAAACTGCCCTCATTGACTTGCTGAAACAAAATGCATTCATTCAGGGCATCAAACAAAACTGTTTAATTCAAAGAAACAAACTGAATGTTCCAAGTCAATAAATCTAATCACAGGAATACAATGTCGTGAGCTTTACACATTCATTCATTGAAACAACCTTCATTCTTTGATTCAATCTTCAAACGTACATTCAATAAATCAAACGTTATTCATTGTTTCAAAGAAACTAACTAAACGCTTTCACTGAAACAAACTGAACGTGTTAATTCAACGAGTACAGCTTATCTCATGAGTATAATGTCTGGAGCTTAACGCATTCATTCAATGAAACAAATTGCATTCATTCATTTAAACAAACTTCAATTGTATATTCAATAAATCAAACGATATTCATTGATTCAACGAAACAGACTTTGCTCATACATCTAATGAGTCAAACTGCATTCATTTATTTGCTGAAACAAAATGCATTCATTCATTCAGTGCATCAAACTAATCTGATTCATTTAATGAAAAAAATTGCACGTGTTGATTTAATAAATGGATCTAATCTCACGAATGCAATGTCTCGGGCTTTGCACATTCATTCAATGAAACAACTTTTATTCTTTGATTCAATCTTCAAACGTACAGTCAATAAATCAAGAGTTAATCATTGATTCAATGAAACCAGCTGAACGCATTCATTCAATGAAACAAACTCAATTCATTCATTCAAAAAGCATCAATCGTACATTTAATGAATCAAGCGTTTTTTTAACATTCTATGATGCTAATTTAAATCATACGTTTGATGAATCAAACTGCATTCATTTATTTACTGAAACCAACTGCACTCATTCATTCAATGAAACAAACTGCACCTGTTACTTCAATGCACCTTATGAATCCAATGTGTCAAGCCGACCGCATTCACAGAATGAAACAAACTGCATTAATTCATTCATTCACTCATTCATTTAATGAAACGACAATCGTACATTCAATCAAACGCTATTCATTGATTCAGCTTGGCACATTCATTCACTGAATTCAACTGCACTCATTTATTTACTGGTACAAACTGAACTCATTCATTCAATGAAAAAAACTACACGTCGACTCAATGAGTAGAGGATATTTCATGCATGCAATGACTCGAGCCTAAGGCATTGATTCAATGAAACAAACGGCATGCAATCATTGAATGAAACTTCGATAGTACATTCAATGAATCACACGTTATTCATTAATTCAATGAAGCTAACTTGTCACATTCATTTAATGAATACGTCAGGCTCATTCATTTAATGAGTACGTCAGGCTCGAGATATTGTATTTCATGCGATAAGCTCTTCGCATGATCACGTGATTTTTGTTTCATTGAATGAATGAGTGCAGTTGATGCACCGAATGACTGAATAAATGCAGTTGGTTTCAGCAAATCTTTGAGCGCCATTTCATTCTTTAGAAGTATGAGTTATGTTTGTTTCATTGAATCAATGAATAACGCTTGATTCAATGAGTACACGATTGAAGTTTCATTCAATGCATGAATGAATGCCGTTCGTTTCATTGAATGAAGGCGTTAACCTCGAGACACTGTATTCATGAGATAACCTCTCCTCATTGAAAAAAGACGATCAGTTTGTTTCATTGAATGACTGAGTGCAGTTTATTTCATGAAATGTATGATATTAGACAGATTCATTGAATCAAAAAATAATGTTTGATTCATTGAACGTACGATGCTAGTTTGTTTCATTGAATGAATACCTTAAGCTCGAGACATTGTATTCAGAAACTAAGTTCTAGTCATTGAATTAACATGTGCAGTTGTTTCATTGAATTAATGTGTCAAGTTAGTTTCATAGAATCAATGAATAACGATTGATATATGGAAAGTAGGATTGAAGTTTGGTTAAGTGAATAAATGCAGTTTGTTTCATTGAATAAATGTGTTAAGTTCGAGACATTGTATTCATGAAATAAGCTCTACTCATTGAATTAACACGTGCAGATTTTTCATTGAATGAACGTGTGCGCATTGATTCACTGGCGAGAACGAATGAATGTATTTTGTCTCAGTAGATAAATTAATGCAGCTTGATTCATTAAATGTTTAAGTTAGTTTCATTGAATCAATGAATAACGTTTGATTGATTGAATGTACAATTGAAGTTTCTTTCAATGAATGAGTGAATGCGGTTGGTTTCATTGAATGAATGCCTTAAGCTCGAGACATTGTATTTATGAACTAACACGTGCAGTTTGTTTCATTGAATCGATGAGTGCGGTTTGATGTGCTGATTGTGTTCATACATCTCATGAATCAAACTGCCCTCATTGACTTGCTGAAACAAAATGCATTCATTCAGGGCATCAAACAAAACTGTTTAATTCAAAGAAACAAACTGAATGTTCCAATTCAATAAATCTAATCACAGGAATACAATGTCGTGAGCTTTACACATTCATTCATTGAAACAACCTTCATTCTTTGATTCAATCTTCAAACGTACATTCAATAAATCAAACGTTATTCATTGTTTCAAAGAAACTAACTAAACGCTTTCACTGAAACAAACTGAACGTGTTAATTCAACGAGTACAGCTTATCTCATGAGTATAATGTCTGGAGCTTAACGCATTCATTCAATGAAACAAATTGCATTCATTCATTTAAACAAACTTCAATTGTATATTCAATAAATCAAACGATATTCATTGATTCAACGAAACAGACTTTGCTCATACATCTAATGAGTCAAACTGCATTCATTTATTTGCTGAAACAAAATGCATTCATTCATTCAGTGCATCAAACTAATCTGATTCATTTAATGAAAAAAATTGCACGTGTTGATTTAATAAATGGATCTAATCTCACGAATGCAATGTCTCGGGCTTTGCACATTCATTCAATGAAACAACTTTTATTCTTTGATTCAATCTTCAAACGTACAGTCAATAAATCAAGAGTTAATCATTGATTCAATGAAACCAGCTGAACGCATTCATTCAATGAAACAAACTCAATTCATTCATTCAAAAAGCATCAATCGTACATTTAATGAATCAAGCGTTTTTTTTAACATTCTATGATGCTAATTTAAATCATACGTTTGATGAATCAAACTGCATTCATTTATTTACTGAAACCAACTGCACTCATTCATTCAATGAAACAAACTGCACCTGTTACTTCAATGCACCTTATGAATCCAATGTGTCAAGCCGACCGCATTCACAGAATGAAACAAACTGCATTAATTAATTCATTCACTCATTCATTTAATGAAACGACAATCGTACATTCAATCAAACGCTATTCATTGATTCAGCTTGGCACATTCATTCACTGAATTCAACTGCACTCATTTATTTACTGGTACAAACTGAACTCATTCATTCAATGAAAAAAACTACACGTCGACTCAATGAGTAGAGGATATTTCATGCATGCAATGACTCGAGCCTAAGGCATTGATTCAATGAAACAAACGGCATGCAATCATTGAATGAAACTTCGATAGTACATTCAATGAATCACACGTTATTCATTAATTCAATGAAGCTAACTTGTCACATTCATTTAATGAATACGTCAGGCTCATTCATTTAATGAGTACGTCAGGCTCGAGATATTGTATTTCATGCGATAAGCTCTTCGCATGATCACGTGATTTTTGTTTCATTGAATGAATGAGTGCAGTTGATGCACCGAATGACTGAATAAATGCAGTTGGTTTCAGCAAATCTTTGAGCGCCATTTCATTCTTTAGAAGTATGAGTTATGTTTGTTTCATTGAATCAATGAATAACGCTTGATTCAATGAGTACACGATTGAAGTTTCATTCAATGCATGAATGAATGCCGTTCGTTTCATTGAATGAAGGCGTTAACCTCGAGACACTGTATTCATGAGATAACCTCTCCTCATTGAAAAAAGACGATCAGTTTGTTTCATTGAATGACTGAGTGCAGTTTATTTCATGAAATGTATGATATTAGACAGATTCATTGAATCAAAAAATAATGTTTGATTCATTGAACGTACGATGCTAGTTTGTTTCATTGAATGAATACCTTAAGCTCGAGACATTGTATTCAGAAACTAAGTTCTAGTCATTGAATTAACATGTGCAGTTGTTTCATTGAATTAATGTGTCAAGTTAGTTTCATAGAATCAATGAATAACGATTGATATATGGAAAGTAGGATTGAAGTTTGGTTAAGTGAATAAATGCAGTTTGTTTCATTGAATAAATGTGTTAAGTTCGAGACATTGTATTCATGAAATAAGCTCTACTCATTGAATTAACACGTGCAGATTTTTCATTGAATGAACGTGTGCGCATTGATTCACTGGCGAGAACGAATGAATGTATTTTGTCTCAGTAGATAAATTAATGCAGCTTGATTCATTAAATGTTTAAGTTAGTTTCATTGAATCAATGAATAACGTTTGATTGATTGAATGTACAATTGAAGTTTCTTTCAATGAATGAGTGAATGCGGTTGGTTTCATTGAATGAATGCCTTAAGCTCGAGACATTGTATTTATGAACTAACACGTGCAGTTTGTTTCATTGAATCGATGAGTGCGGTTTGATGTGCTGATTGTGTTCATACATCTCATGAATCAAACTGCCCTCATTGACTTGCTGAAACAAAATGCATTCATTCAGGGCATCAAACAAAACTGTTTAATTCAAAGAAACAAACTGAATGTTCCAATTCAATAAATCTAATCACAGGAATACAATGTCGTGAGCTTTACACATTCATTCATTGAAACAACCTTCATTCTTTGATTCAATCTTCAAACGTACATTCAATAAATCAAACGTTATTCATTGTTTCAAAGAAACTAACTAAACGCTTTCACTGAAACAAACTGAACGTGTTAATTCAACGAGTACAGCTTATCTCATGAGTATAATGTCTGGAGCTTAACGCATTCATTCAATGAAACAAATTGCATTCATTCATTTAAACAAACTTCAATTGTATATTCAATAAATCAAACGATATTCATTGATTCAACGAAACAGACTTTGCTCATACATCTAATGAGTCAAACTGCATTCATTTATTTGATGAAACAAAATGCATTCATTCATTCAGTGCATCAAACTAATCTGATTCATTTAATGAAAAAAATTGCACGTGTTGATTTAATATATGGATCTAATCTCACGAATGCAATGTCTCGGGCTTTGCACATTCATTCAATGAAACAACTTTTATTCTTTGATTCAATCTTCAAACGTACAGTCAATAAATCAAGAGTTAATCATTGATTCAATGAAACCAGCTGAACGCATTCATTCAATGAAACAAACTCAATTCATTCATTCAAAAAGCATCAATCGTACATTTAATGAATCAAGCGTTTTTTTAACATTCTATGATGCTAATTTAAATCATACGTTTGATGAATCAAACTGCATTCATTTATTTACTGAAACCAACTGCACTCATTCATTCAATGAAACCAACAGCACCTGTTACTTCAATGCACCTTATGAATCCAATGTGTCAAGCCTACCGCATTCACAGAATGAAACAAACTGCATTCATTCATTCTTTCATTAATTTAATGAAACCACAATCGTACATTCAATGTATCAAACGCTATTCATTGATTCAACTTGGCACATTCATTCACTGAATCCAACTGCACTCATTTATTTACTGATACAAACTGCACTCATTCAATCAATGAAAAAAACTGCACGTCGAGTCAATGAGTAGAGAATATATAATGCATGCAATGACTCGAGCCGAAGGCATTGATTCAATGAAACAAACGGCATGCAATCATTGAATGAAACTTCAATAGTACATTCAATGAATCACACGTTATTCATTAATTCAATGAAGCTAACTTGGCACATTCATTTAATGTACGTCAGGCTCGAGATATTGTATTTCATGAGATAAGCTCTTCGCATGATCACGTGCAGTTTGTTTCATTGAATGAATGAGTGCAGTTGATGCACCGAATGACTGAATAAATGCAGTTGGTTTCAGCAAATCTTTGAGCGCCATTTCATTCTTTAGAAGTATGAGTTATGTTTGTTTCATTGAATCAATGAATAACGCTTGATTCAATGAGTACACGATTGAAGTTTCAGTCAATGCATGAATGAATGCCGTTCGTTTCATTGAATGAAGGCGTTCACCTCGAGACACTGTATTCATGAGATAACCTCTCCTCATTGAAAAAAGACGATCAGTTTGTTTCATTGAATGACTGAGTGCAGTTTATTTCATGAAATGTATGATATTAGACAGATTCACTGAATCAAAAAATAATGTTTGATTCATTGAACGTACGATGCTAGTTTGTTTCATTGAATGAATACCTTAAGCTCGAGACATTGTATTCAGAAACTAAGTTCTAGTCATTGAATTAACATGTGCAGTTGTTTCATTGAATTAATGTGTCAAGTTAGTTTCATAGAATCAATGAATAACGATTGATATATGGAAAGTAGGATTGAAGTTTGGTTAAGTGAATAAATGCAGTTTGTTTCATTGAATAAATGTGTTAAGTTCGAGACATTGTATTCATGAAATAAGCTCTACTCATTGAATTAACACGTGCAGATTTTTCATTGAATGAAAGTGTGCGCATTGATTCACTGGCGAGAACGAATGAATGTATTTTGTTTCAGTAGATAAATTAATGCAGCTTGATTCATTAAATGTTTGAGTTAAGTTAGTTTCATTGAATCAATGAATAACGTTTGATTGATTGAATGTACAATTGAAGTTTCTTTCAATGAATGAGTGAATGCGGTTGGTTTCATTGAATGAATGCCTTAAGCTCGAGACATTGTATTTATGAACTAACACGTGCAGTTTGTTTCATTGAAACGATGAGTGCGGTTTGATGTGCTGAATGTGTTCATACATCTCATGAATCAAACTGCCCTCATTGACTTGCTGAAACAAAATGCATTCATTCAGGGCATCAAACAAAACTGTTTAATTCAAAGAAACAAACTGCATGTTCCAAATCAATAAATCTAATCACAGGAATACAATGTCGTGAGCTTTACACATTCATTCATTGAAACAACCTTCATCTTTGATTCAATCTTCAAACGTACATTCAATAAATCAAACGTTATTCATTGTTTCAAAGAAACTAACTAAACGCTTTCACCGAAACAAACTGAACGTGTTAATTCAACGACTAGAGCTTATCTCATGAGTATAATGTCTGGAGCTTAACGCATTCATTCAATGAAACAAATTGCATTCATTCATTTAAACAAACTTCAACTGTATATTCAATAAATCAAACGATATTCATTGATTCAACGAAACAGACTTTGCTCATACATCTAATGAGTCAAACTGCATTCATTTAATTGCTGAAACAAAATGCATTCATTCATTCAGTGCATCAAACTAATCTGATTCATTTAATGAAAAAAATTGCACGTGTTGATTTAATAAATGGATCTAATCTCACGAATGCAAAGTCTCGGGCTTTGCACATTCATTCAATGAAACAACTTTTATTCTTTGATTCAATCTTCAAACGTACAGTCAACAAATCAAGAGTTAATCATTGATTCAATGAAACCAGCTGAACGCATTCATTCAATGAAACAAACTCAATTCATTCATTCAAAAGCATCAATCGTACATTTAATGAATCAAGCGTTTTTTAACATTCTATGATGCTAATTTAAATCATACGTTTGATGAATCAAACTGCATTCATTTATTTACTGAAACCAACTGCACTCATTCATTCAATGAAACAAACTGCACCTGTTACTTCAATGCACCTTACGAATCCAATGTGTCAAGCCTACCGCATTCACAGAATGAAACAAACTGCATTCATTCATTCATTCATTCATTCATTCATTTAATGAAACGAGAATCGTACATTCAATCAAACGCTATTCATTGATTCAGCTTGGCACATTCATTCACTGAATCCAACTGCACTCATTTATTTACTGGCACAAACTGAACTCATTCATTCAATGAAAAAAACTACACGTCGACTCAATGAGTAGAGGATATTTCATGCATGCAATGACTCGAGCCTAAGGCATTGATTCAATGAAACAAACGGCATGCAATCATTGAATGAAACTTCGATAGTACATTCAATGAATCACACGTTATTCATTAATTCAATGAAGCTAACTTGGCACATTCATTTAATGTACGTCAGGCTCAAGACATTGTAATCATGAGATAACTTCTCCTCATTGAAAAAAGACGAGCAGTTTGTTTCATTGAATGACTGAGTGCAGTTTATTTCAGTAAATAAAAAGGTAGAGTTTGATTCATGAAATGTATGATATTAGTCAGATTCATTGAATCAAAAAATAATGTTTGATTCATTGAACGTACGATGCTAGTTTGTTTCACTGAATGAATACCTTAAGCTCGAGACATTGTATTTATGAGATAAGCTCTATCTTGAACTAACACGTGCAGTTTGTTTCATTGAATCAATGAGTGCAGTTTGATGTGCTGAATGTGTTCATACATCTCATGAATCAAACTGCATTCATTGACTTGCAGAAACACAATGCATTCATTCAGCGCAAAAAACAAATCTGTTTAATTCAAAGAAACAAACTGCATGTTGCAATTCAATAAATCTAATCACAGGAATACAATGTGAGCTTTACACATTCATTCATTGAAACAACCTTCATTCTTTGATTCAATCTTCAAACGTATATTCTATTAATCAAACGTTATTCATTGATTCAAAGAAACTAACTAAACGCTTTCATTGAAACAAACTGAACGTGTTAATTCAATGAGTAGAGCTTATCTCATGAGTATAATGTCTGGAGCGAAACGCATTCATTCAATGAAACAAATTGCATTCATTCATTTAAACAAACTTCAATTGTATATTCAATAAATCAAACGATATTCATTGATTCAACGAATCTAACTTTGCTCATACATCTAATGAGACAAAATGCATTCATTTATTCAGTGCATCAAACTAATCTGATTCATTTAATGAAAAAAATTGCACGTGTTGATTTAATAAATGGATCTTATCTCATGAATGCAATGTCTCGGGCTTTGCACATTCATTCAATGAAACAACTTTTATTCTTTGATTCAATCTTCAAACGTACAGTCAATAAATCAAGAGTTAATCATTGATTCAATGAAACCAGCTGAACGCATTCATTCAATGAAACAAACTCAATTCATTCATTCAAAACGCATCAATCGTACATTTAATGAATCAAGCGTTTTTTTTTTACATTCTATGATGCTAATTTAAATCATACGTTTGATGAATCAAACTGCATTCATTTATTTACTGAAACCAACTGCACTCATTCATTCAATGAAACAAACTGCACCTGTTACTTCAATGCACCTTATGAATCCAATGTGTCAAGCCGACCGCATTCACAGAATGAAACAAACTGCATTCATTCATTCATTCACTCATTCATTTAATGAAACGACAATCGTACATTCAATCAAACGCTATTCATTGATTCAGCTTGGCACATTCATTCACTGAATCCAACTGCACTCATTTATTTACTGGTACAAACTGAACTCATTCATTCAATGAAAAAAACTACACGTCGAGTCAATGAGTAGAGGATATTTCATGCATGCAATGACTCGAGCCTAAGGCATTGATTCAATGAAACAAACGGCATGCAATCATTGAATGAAACTTAGATAGTACATTCAATGAATCACACGTTATTCATTAATTCAATGAAGCTAACTTGTCACATTCATTTAATGAATACGTCAGGCTCATTCATTTAATGAGTACGTCAGGCTCGAGATATTGTATTTCATGCGATAAGCTCTTCGTATGATCACGTGATTTTTGTTTCATTGAATGAATGAGTGCAGTTGATGCACCGAATGACTGAATAAATGCAGTTGGTTTCAGCAAATCTTTGAGCGCCATTTCATTCTTTAGAAGTATGAGTTATGTTTGTTTCATTGAATCAATGAATAACGCTTGATTCAATGAGTACACGATTGAAGTTTCATTCAATGCATGAATGAATGCCGTTCGTTTCATTGAATGAAGGCGTTAACCTCGAGACACTGTATTCATGAGATAACCTCTCCTCATTGAAAAAAGACGATCAGTTTGTTTCATTGAATGACTGAGTGCAGTTTATTTCATGAAATGTATGATATTAGACAGATTCATTGAATCAAAAAATAATGTTTGATTCATTGAACGTACGATGCTAGTTTGTTTCATTGAATGAATACCTTAAGCTCGAGACATTGTATTCAGAAACTAAGTTCTAGTCATTGAATTAACATGTGCAGTTGTTTCATTGAATTAATGTGTCAAGTTAGTTTCATAGAATCAATGAATAACGATTGATATATGGAAAGTAGGATTGAAGTTTGGTTAAGTGAATAAATGCAGTTTGTTTCATTGAATAAATGTGTTAAGTTCGAGACATTGTATTCATGAAATAAGCTCTACTCATTGAATTAACACGTGCAGATTTTTCATTGAATGAACGTGTGCGCATTGATTCACTGGCGAGAACGAATGAATGTATTTTGTCTCAGTAGATAAATTAATGCAGCTTGATTCATTAAATGTTTAAGTTAGTTTCATTGAATCAATGAATAACGTTTGATTGATTGAATGTACAATTGAAGTTTCTTTCAATGAATGAGTGAATGCGGTTGGTTTCATTGAATGAATGCCTTAAGCTCGAGACATTGTATTTATGAACTAACACGTGCAGTTTGTTTCATTGAATCGATGAGTGCGGTTTGATGTGCTGATTGTGTTCATACATCTCATGAATCAAACTGCCCTCATTGACTTGCTGAAACAAAATGCATTCATTCAGGGCATCAAACAAAACTGTTTAATTCAAAGAAACAAACTGAATGTTCCAATTCAATAAATCTAATCACAGGAATACAATGTCGTGAGCTTTACACATTCATTCATTGAAACAACCTTCATTCTTTGATTCAATCTTCAAACGTACATTCAATAAATCAAACGTTATTCATTGTTTCAAAGAAACTAACTAAACGCTTTCACTGAAACAAACTGAACGTGTTAATTCAACGAGTACAGCTTATCTCATGAGTATAATGTCTGGAGCTTAACGCATTCATTCAATGAAACAAATTGCATTCATTCATTTAAACAAACTTCAATTGTATATTCAATAAATCAAACGATATTCATTGATTCAACGAAACAGACTTTGCTCATACATCTAATGAGTCAAACTGCATTCATTTATTTGCTGAAACAAAATGCATTCATTCATTCAGTGCATCAAACTAATCTGATTCATTTAATGAAAAAAATTGCACGTGTTGATTTAATAAATGGATCTAATCTCACGAATGCAATGTCTCGGGCTTTGCACATTCATTCAATGAAACAACTTTTATTCTTTGATTCAATCTTCAAACGTACAGTCAATAAATCAAGAGTTAATCATTGATTCAATGAAACCAGCTGAACGCATTCATTCAATGAAACAAACTCAATTCATTCATTCAAAAAGCATCAATCGTACATTTAATGAATCAAGCGTTTTTTTAACATTCTATGATGCTAATTTAAATCATACGTTTGATGAATCAAACTGCATTCATTTATTTACTGAAACCAACTGCACTCATTCATTCAATGAAACCAACAGCACCTGTTACTTCAATGCACCTTATGAATCCAATGTGTCAAGCCTACCGCATTCACAGAATGAAACAAACTGCATTCATTCATTCTTTCATTAATTTAATGAAACCACAATCGTACATTCAATGTATCAAACGCTATTCATTGATTCAACTTGGCACATTCATTCACTGAATCCAACTGCACTCATTTATTTACTGATACAAACTGCACTCATTCAATCAATGAAAAAAACTGCACGTCGAGTCAATGAGTAGAGAATATATAATGCATGCAATGACTCGAGCCGAAGGCATTGATTCAATGAAACAAACGGCATGCAATCATTGAATGAAACTTCAATAGTACATTCAATGAATCACACGTTATTCATTAATTCAATGAAGCTAACTTGGCACATTCATTTAATGTACGTCAGGCTCGAGATATTGTATTTCATGAGATAAGCTCTTCGCATGATCACGTGCAGTTTGTTTCATTGAATGAATGAGTGCAGTTGATGCACCGAATGACTGAATAAATGCAGTTGGTTTCAGCAAATCTCTGAGCGCCATTTCATTCTTTAGAAGTATGAGTTATGTTTGTTTCATTGAATCAATGAATAACGCTTGATTCAATGAGTACACGATTAAAGTTTCAGTCAATGCATGAATGAATGCCGTTCGTTTCATTGAATGAAGGCGTTAACCTCGAGACACTGTATTCATGAGATAACCTCTCCTCATTGAAAAAAGACGATCAGTTTGTTTCATTGAATGACTGAGTGCAGTTTATTTCATGAAATGTATGATATTAGTCAGATTCATTGAATCAAAAAATAATGTTTGATTCATTGAACGTACGATGCTAGTTTGTTTCATTGAATGAATACCTTCAGCTCGAGACATTGTATTCAGAAACTAAGTTCTAGTCATTGAATTAACATGTGCAGTTGTTTCATTGAATTAATGTGTCAAGTTAGTTTCATAGAATCAATGAATAACGATTGATATATGGAAAGTAGGATTGAAGTTTGGTTAAGTGAATAAATGCAGTTTGTTTCATTGAATAAATGTGTTAAGTTCGAGACATTGTATTCATGAAATAAGCTCTACTCATTGAATTAACACGTGCAGATTTTTCATTGAATGAACGTGTGCGCATTGATTCATTGGCGAGAACGCATGAATGTATTTTGTTTCAGTAGATAAATTAATGCAGCTTGATTCATTAAATGTTTGAGTTAAGTTAGTTTCATTGAATCAATGAATAACGTTTGATTGATTGAATGTACAATTGAAGTTTCTTTCAACGAATGATTGAATGCGGTTGGTTTCATTGAATGAATGCCTTAAGCTCGAGACATTGTATTTATGAACTAACACGTGCAGTTTGTTTCATTGAATCGATGAGTGCGGTTTGATGTGCTGAATGTGTTCATACATCTCATGAATCAAACTGCCCTCATTGACTTGCTGAAACAAAATGCATTCATTCAGGGCATCAAACAAAACTGTTTAATTCAAAGAAACAAACTGCATGTTCCAATTCAATAAATCTAATCGCAGGAATACAATGTCGTGAGCTTTACACATTCATTCATTGAAACAACCTTCATTCTTTGATTCAATCTTCAAACGTACATTCAATAAATCAAACGTTATTCATTGTTTCAAAGAAACTAACTAACGCTTTCACTGAAACAAACTGAACGTGTTAATTCAACGAGTACAGCTTATCTCATGAGTATAATGTCTGGAGCTTAACGCATTCATTCAATGAAACAAATTGCATTCATTCATTTAAACAAACTTCAATTGTATATTCAATAAATCAAACGATATTCATTGATTCAACGAAACAGACTTTGCTCATACATCTAATGAGTCAAACTGCATTCATTTATTTGCTGAAACAAAATGCATTCATTCATTCAGTGCATCAAACTAATCTGATTCATTTAATGAAAAAAATTGCACGTGTTGATTTAATAAATGGATCTAATCTCACGAATGCAATGTCTCGGGCTTTGCACATTCATTCAATGAAACAACTTTTATTCATTGATTCAATCTTCAAACGTACAGTCAATGAATCAAAAGTTAATAATTGATTCAATGAAACCAGCTGAACGCATTCTTTCAATGAATCAAACCGAACCTGTTAATTCAATGAGTAGAGCTTATCTCATGAGTGCAAGGTCTGGAGCTTAACGCATTCATTCAATGAAACAAACTCAATTCATTCATTCAAAACGCATCAATCGTACATTGAATCAAGCGTTTTTTAACATTCAATGATGCTAATTTAAATCATACGTTTGATGAATCAAACTGCATTCATTTATTTACTGAAACCAACTGCACTCATTCATTCAATGAAACAAACTGCACCTGTTACTTCAATGCACCTTATGAATCCACTGTGTCAAGCCTACCGCATTCACAGAATGAAACAAACTGCATTCATTCATTCTTTCATTAATTTAATGAAACCACAATCGTACATTCAATGTATCAAACGCTATTCATGGATTCAACTTGGCACATTCATTCACTGAATCCAACTGCACTCATTTATTTACTGATACAAACTGCACTCATTCAATCAATGAAAAAAACTGCACGTCGAGTCAATGAGTAGAGAATATATAATGCATGCAATGACTCGAGCCGAAGGCATTGATTCAATGAAACAAACGGCATGCAATCATTGAATGAAACTTCAATAGTACATTCAATGAATCACACGTTATTCATTAATTCAATGAAGCTAACTTGGCACATTCATTTAATGTACGTCAGGCTCGAGATATTGTATTTCATGAGATAAGCTCTTCGCATGATCACGTGCAGTTTGTTTCATTGAATGAATGAGTGCAGTTGATGCACCGAATGACTGAATAAATGCAGTTGGTTTCAGCAAATCTTTGAGCGCCATTTCATTCTTTAGAAGTATGAGTTATGTTTGTTTCATTGAATCAATGAATAACGCTTGATTCAATGAGTACACGATTGAAGTTTCAGTCAATGCATGAATGAATGCCGTTCGTTTCATTGAATGAAGGCGTTCACCTCGAGACACTGTATTCATGAGATAACCTCTCCTCATTGAAAAAAGACGATCAGTTTGTTTCATTGAATGACTGAGTGCAGTTTATTTCATGAAATGTATGATATTAGACAGATTCACTGAATCAAAAAATAATGTTTGATTCATTGAACGTACGATGCTAGTTTGTTTCATTGAATGAATACCTTAAGCTCGAGACATTGTATTCAGAAACTAAGTTCTAGTCATTGAATTAACATGTGCAGTTGTTTCATTGAATTAATGTGTCAAGTTAGTTTCATAGAATCAATGAATAACGATTGATATATGGAAAGTAGGATTGAAGTTTGGTTAAGTGAATAAATGCAGTTTGTTTCATTGAATAAATGTGTTAAGTTCGAGACATTGTATTCATGAAATAAGCTCTACTCATTGAATTAACACGTGCAGATTTTTCATTGAATGAAAGTGTGCGCATTGATTCACTGGCGAGAACGAATGAATGTATTTTGTTTCAGTAGATAAATTAATGCAGCTTGATTCATTAAATGTTTGAGTTAAGTTAGTTTCATTGAATCAATGAATAACGTTTGATTGATTGAATGTACAATTGAAGTTTCTTTCAATGAATGAGTGAATGCGGTTGGTTTCATTGAATGAATGCCTTAAGCTCGAGACATTGTATTTATGAACTAACACGTGCAGTTTGTTTCATTGAAACGATGAGTGCGGTTTGATGTGCTGAATGTGTTCATACATCTCATGAATCAAACTGCCCTCATTGACTTGCTGAAACAAAATGCATTCATTCAGGGCATCAAACAAAACTGTTTAATTCAAAGAAACAAACTGCATGTTCCAAATCAATAAATCTAATCACAGGAATACAATGTCGTGAGCTTTACACATTCATTCATTGAAACAACCTTCATCTTTGATTCAATCTTCAAACGTACATTCAATAAATCAAACGTTATTCATTGTTTCAAAGAAACTAACTAAACGCTTTCACCGAAACAAACTGAACGTGTTAATTCAACGACTAGAGCTTATCTCATGAGTATAATGTCTGGAGCTTAACGCATTCATTCAATGAAACAAATTGCATTCATTCATTTAAACAAACTTCAACTGTATATTCAATAAATCAAACGATATTCATTGATTCAACGAAACAGACTTTGCTCATACATCTAATGAGTCAAACTGCATTCATTTAATTGCTGAAACAAAATGCATTCATTCATTCAGTGCATCAAACTAATCTGATTCATTTAATGAAAAAAATTGCACGTGTTGATTTAATAAATGGATCTAATCTCACGAATGCAAAGTCTCGGGCTTTGCACATTCATTCAATGAAACAACTTTTATTCTTTGATTCAATCTTCAAACGTACAGTCAACAAATCAAGAGTTAATCATTGATTCAATGAAACCAGCTGAACGCATTCCTTCAATGAATCAAACCGAACCTGTTAATTCAATGAGTAGAGCTTATCTCATGAGTGCAAGGTCTGGAGCTTAACGCATTCATTCAATGAAACAAACTCAATTCATTCATTCAAAAAGCATCAATCGTACATTTAATGAATCAAGCGTTTTTTAACATTCAATGATGCTAATTTAAATCATACGTTTGATGAATCAAACTGCATTCATTTATTTACTGAAACCAACCACTCATTCATTCAATGAAACAAACTGCACCTGTTACTTCAATGCACCTTATGAATCCAATGTGTCAAGCCTACCGCAATCACAGAATGAAACAAACTGCATTCATTCATTCATTCATTCATTTAATGAAACGAGAATCGTACATTCAATCAAACGCTATTCATTGATTCAGCTTGGCACATTCATTCACTGAATCCAACTGCACACATTTATTTACTGGCACAAACTGAACTCATTCATTCAATGAAAAAAACTACACGTCGACTCAATGAGTAGAGGATATTTCATGCATGCAATGACTCGAGCCTAAGGCATTGATTCAATGAAACAAACGGCATGCAATCATTGAATGAAACTTCGATAGTACATTCAATGAATCACACGTTATTCATTAATTCAATGAAGCTAACTTGGCACATTCATTTAATGTACGTCAGGCTCAAGACATTGTAATCATGAGATAACTTCTCCTCATTGAAAAAAGACGAGCAGTTTGTTTCATTGAATGACTGAGTGCAGTTTATTTCAGTAAATAAAAAGGTAGAGTTTGATTCATGAAATGTATGATATTAGTCAGATTCATTGAATCAAAAAATAATGTTTGATTCATTGAACGTACGATGCTAGTTTGTTTCACTGAATGAATACCTTAAGCTCGAGACATTGTATTTATGAGATAAGCTCTATCTTGAACTAACACGTGCAGTTTGTTTCATTGAATCAATGAGTGCAGTTTGATGTGCTGAATGTGTTCATACATCTCATGAATCAAACTGCATTCATTGACTTGCAGAAACACAATGCGTTCATTCAGCGCAAAAAACAAATCTGTTTAATTCAAAGAAACAAACTGCATGTTGCAATTCAATAAATCTAATCACAGGAATACAATGTGAGCTTTACACATTCATTCATTGAAACAACCTTCATTCTTTGATTCAATCTTCAAACGTATATTCTATTAATCAAACGTTATTCATTGATTCAAAGAAACTAACTAAACGCTTTCATTGAAACAAACTGAACGTGTTAATTCAATGAGTAGAGCTTATCTCATGAGTATAATGTCTGGAGCGAAACGCATTCATTCAATGAAACAAATTGCATTCATTCATTTAAACAAACTTCAATTGTATATTCAATAAATCAAACGATATTCATTGATTCAACGAAACTAACTTTGCTCATACATCTAATGAGACAAAATGCATTCATTTATTCAGTGCATCAAACTAATCTGATTCATTTAATGAAAAAAATTGCACGTGTTGATTTAATAAATGGATCTTATCTCATGAATGCAATGTCTCGGGCTTTGCACATTCATTCAATGAAACAACTTTTATTCTTTGATTCAATCTTCAAACGTACAGTCAATAAATCAAGAGTTAATCATTGATTCAATGAAACCAGCTGAACGCATTCATTCAATGAAACAAACTCAATTCATTCATTCAAAACGCATCAATCGTACATTTAATGAATCAAGCGTTTTTTTTTACATTCTATGATGCTAATTTAAATCATACGTTTGATGAATCAAACTGCATTCATTTATTTACTGAAACCAACTGCACTCATTCATTCAATGAAACAAACTGCACCTGTTACTTCAATGCACCTTATGAATCCAATGTGTCAAGCCGACCGCATTCACAGAATGAAACAAACTGCATTCATTCATTCATTCACTCATTCATTTAATGAAACGACAATCGTACATTCAATCAAACGCTATTCATTGATTCAGCTTGGCACATTCATTCACTGAATCCAACTGCACTCATTTATTTACTGGTACAAACTGAACTCATTCATTCAATGAAAAAAACTACACGTCGAGTCAATGAGTAGAGGATATTTCATGCATGCAATGACTCGAGCCTAAGGCATTGATTCAATGAAACAAACGGCATGCAATCATTGAATGAAACTTCGATAGTACATTCAATGAATCACACGTTATTCATTAATTCAATGAAGCTAACTTGTCACATTCATTTAATGAATACGTCAGGCTCATTCATTTAATGAGTACGTCAGGCTCGAGATATTGTATTTCATGCGATAAGCTCTTCGCATGATCACGTGATTTTTGTTTCATTGAATGAATGAGTGCAGTTGATGCACCGAATGACTGAATAAATGCAGTTGGTTTCAGCAAATCTTTGAGCGCCATTTCATTCTTTAGAAGTATGAGTTATGTTTGTTTCATTGAATCAATGAATAACGCTTGATTCAATGAGTACACGATTGAAGTTTCATTCAATGCATGAATGAATGCCGTTCGTTTCATTGAATGAAGGCGTTAACCTCGAGACACTGTATTCATGAGATAACCTCTCCTCATTGAAAAAAGACGATCAGTTTGTTTCATTGAATGACTGAGTGCAGTTTATTTCATGAAATGTATGATATTAGACAGATTCATTGAATCAAAAAATAATGTTTGATTCATTGAACGTACGATGCTAGTTTGTTTCATTGAATGAATACCTTAAGCTCGAGACATTGTATTCAGAAACTAAGTTCTAGTCATTGAATTAACATGTGCAGTTGTTTCATTGAATTAATGTGTCAAGTTAGTTTCATAGAATCAATGAATAACGATTGATATATGGAAAGTAGGATTGAAGTTTGGTTAAGTGAATAAATGCAGTTTGTTTCATTGAATAAATGTGTTAAGTTCGAGACATTGTATTCATGAAATAAGCTCTACTCATTGAATTAACACGTGCAGATTTTTCATTGAATGAACGTGTGCGCATTGATTCACTGGCGAGAACGAATGAATGTATTTTGTCTCAGTAGATAAATTAATGCAGCTTGATTCATTAAATGTTTAAGTTAGTTTCATTGAATCAATGAATAACGTTTGATTGATTGAATGTACAATTGAAGTTTCTTTCAATGAATGAGTGAATGCGGTTGGTTTCATTGAATGAATGCCTTAAGCTCGAGACATTGTATTTATGAACTAACACGTGCAGTTTGTTTCATTGAATCGATGAGTGCGGTTTGATGTGCTGATTGTGTTCATACATCTCATGAATCAAACTGCCCTCATTGACTTGCTGAAACAAAATGCATTCATTCAGGGCATCAAACAAAACTGTTTAATTCAAAGAAACAAACTGAATGTTCCAATTCAATAAATCTAATCACAGGAATACAATGTCGTGAGCTTTACACATTCATTCATTGAAACAACCTTCATTCTTTGATTCAATCTTCAAACGTACATTCAATAAATCAAACGTTATTCATTGTTTCAAAGAAACTAACTAAACGCTTTCACTGAAACAAACTGAACGTGTTAATTCAACGAGTACAGCTTATCTCATGAGTATAATGTCTGGAGCTTAACGCATTCATTCAATGAAACAAATTGCATTCATTCATTTAAACAAACTTCAATTGTATATTCAATAAATCAAACGATATTCATTGATTCAACGAAACAGACTTTGCTCATACATCTAATGAGTCAAACTGCATTCATTTATTTGCTGAAACAAAATGCATTCATTCATTCAGTGCATCAAACTAATCTGATTCATTTAATGAAAAAAATTGCACGTGTTGATTTAATAAATGGATCTAATCTCACGAATGCAATGTCTCGGGCTTTGCACATTCATTCAATGAAACAACTTTTATTCTTTGATTCAATCTTCAAACGTACAGTCAATAAATCAAGAGTTAATCATTGATTCAATGAAACCAGCTGAACGCATTCATTCAATGAAACAAACTCAATTCATTCATTCAAAAAGCATCAATCGTACATTTAATGAATCAAGCGTTTTTTTAACATTCTATGATGCTAATTTAAATCATACGTTTGATGAATCAAACTGCATTCATTTATTTACTGAAACCAACTGCACTCATTCATTCAATGAAACCAACAGCACCTGTTACTTCAATGCACCTTATGAATCCAATGTGTCAAGCCTACCGCATTCACAGAATGAAACAAACTGCATTCATTCATTCTTTCATTAATTTAATGAAACCACAATCGTACATTCAATGTATCAAACGCTATTCATTGATTCAACTTGGCACATTCATTCACTGAATCCAACTGCACTCATTTATTTACTGATACAAACTGCACTCATTCAATCAATGAAAAAAACTGCACGTCGAGTCAATGAGTAGAGAATATATAATGCATGCAATGACTCGAGCCGAAGGCATTGATTCAATGAAACAAACGGCATGCAATCATTGAATGAAACTTCAATAGTACATTCAATGAATCACACGTTATTCATTAATTCAATGAAGCTAACTTGGCACATTCATTTAATGTACGTCAGGCTCGAGATATTGTATTTCATGAGATAAGCTCTTCGCATGATCACGTGCAGTTTGTTTCATTGAATGAATGAGTGCAGTTGATGCACCGAATGACTGAATAAATGCAGTTGGTTTCATCAAATCTCTGAGCGCCATTTCATTCTTTAGAAGTATGAGTTATGTTTGTTTCATTGAATCAATGAATAACGCTTGATTCAATGAGTACACGATTAAAGTTTCAGTCAATGCATGAATGAATGCCGTTCGTTTCATTGAATGAAGGCGTTAACCTCGAGACACTGTATTCATGAGATAACCTCTCCTCATTGAAAAAAGACGATCAGTTTGTTTCATTGAATGACTGAGTGCAGTTTATTTCATGAAATGTATGATATTAGACAGATTCATTGAATCAAAAAATAATGTTTGATTCATTGAACGTACGATGCTAGTTTGTTTCATTGAATGAATACCTTCAGCTCGAGACATTGTATTCAGAAACTAAGTTCTAGTCATTGAATTAACATGTGCAGTTGTTTCATTGAATTAATGTGTCAAGTTAGTTTCATAGAATCAATGAATAACGATTGATATATGGAAAGTAGGATTGAAGTTTGGTTAAGTGAATAAATGCAGTTTGTTTCATTGAATAAATGTGTTAAGTTCGAGACATTGTATTCATGAAATAAGCTCTACTCATTGAATTAACACGTGCAGATTTTTCATTGAATGAACGTGTGCGCATTGATTCATTGGCGAGAACGCATGAATGTATTTTGTTTCAGTAGATAAATTAATGCAGCTTGATTCATTAAATGTTTGAGTTAAGTTAGTTTCATTGAATCAATGAATAACGTTTGATTGATTGAATGTACAATTGAAGTTTCTTTCAATGAATGAGTGAATGCGGTTGGTTTCATTGAATGAATGCCTTAAGCTCGAGACATTGTATTTATGAACTAACACGTGCAGTTTGTTTCATTGAATCGATGAGTGCGGTTTGATGTGCTGAATGTGTTCATACATCTCATGAATCAAACTGCCCTCATTGACTTGCTGAAACAAAATGCATTCATTCAGGGCATCAAACAAAACTGTTTAATTCAAAGAAACAAACTGCATGTTCCAATTCAATAAATCTAATCGCAGGAATACAATGTCGTGAGCTTTACACATTCATTCATTGAAACAACCTTCATTCTTTGATTCAATCTTCAAACGTACATTCAATAAATCAAACGTTATTCATTGTTTCAAAGAAACTAACTAACGCTTTCACTGAAACAAACTGAACGTGTTAATTCAACGAGTACAGCTTATCTCATGAGTATAATGTCTGGAGCTTAACGCATTCATTCAATGAAACAAATTGCATTCATTCATTTAAACAAACTTCAATTGTATATTCAATAAATCAAACGATATTCATTGATTCAACGAAACAGACTTTGCTCATACATCTAATGAGTCAAACTGCATTCATTTATTTGCTGAAACAAAATGCATTCATTCATTCAGTGCATCAAACTAATCTGATTCATTTAATGAAAAAAATTGCACGTGTTGATTTAATAAATGGATCTAATCTCACGAATGCAATGTCTCGGGCTTTGCACATTCATTCAATGAAACAACTTTTATTCATTGATTCAATCTTCAAACGTACAGTCAATGAATCAAAAGTTAATAATTGATTCAATGAAACCAGCTGAACGCATTCTTTCAATGAATCAAACCGAACCTGTTAATTCAATGAGTAGAGCTTATCTCATGAGTGCAAGGTCTGGAGCTTAACGCATTCATTCAATGAAACAAACTCAATTCATTCATTCAAAACGCATCAATCGTACATTTAATGAATCAAGCGTTTTTTAACATTCAATGATGCTAATTTAAATCATACGTTTGATGAATCAAACTGCATTCATTTATTTACTGAAACCAACTGCACTCATTCATTCAATGAAACAAACTGCACCTGTTACTTCAATGCACCTTATGAATCCACTGTGTCAAGCCTACCGCATTCACAGAATGAAACAAACTGCATTCATTCATTCTTTCATTAATTTAATGAAACCACAATCGTACATTCAATGTATCAAACGCTATTCATTGATTCAACTTGGCACATTCATTCACTGAATCCAACTGCACTCATTTATTTACTGATACAAACTGCACTCATTCAATCAATGAAAAAAACTGCACGTCGAGTCAATGAGTAGAGAATATATAATGCATGCAATGACTCGAGCCGAAGGCATTGATTCAATGAAACAAACGGCATGCAATCATTGAATGAAACTTCAATAGTACATTCAATGAATCACACGTTATTCATTAATTCAATGAAGCTAACTTGGCACATTCATTTAATGTACGTCAGGCTCGAGATATTGTATTTCATGAGATAAGCTCTTCGCATGATCACGTGCAGTTTGTTTCATTGAATGAATGAGTGCAGTTGATGCACCGAATGACTGAATAAATGCAGTTGGTTTCAGCAAATCTTTGAGCGCCATTTCATTCTTTAGAAGTATGAGTTATGTTTGTTTCATTGAATCAATGAATAACGCTTGATTCAATGAGTACACGATTGAAGTTTCAGTCAATGCATGAATGAATGCCGTTCGTTTCATTGAATGAAGGCGTTCACCTCGAGACACTGTATTCATGAGATAACCTCTCCTCATTGAAAAAAGACGATCAGTTTGTTTCATTGAATGACTGAGTGCAGTTTATTTCATGAAATGTATGATATTAGACAGATTCACTGAATCAAAAAATAATGTTTGATTCATTGAACGTACGATGCTAGTTTGTTTCATTGAATGAATACCTTAAGCTCGAGACATTGTATTCAGAAACTAAGTTCTAGTCATTGAATTAACATGTGCAGTTGTTTCATTGAATTAATGTGTCAAGTTAGTTTCATAGAATCAATGAATAACGATTGATATATGGAAAGTAGGATTGAAGTCTGGTTAAGTGAATAAATGCAGTTTGTTTCATTGAATAAATGTGTTAAGTTCGAGACATTGTATTCATGAAATAAGCTCTACTCATTGAATTAACACGTGCAGATTTTTCATTGAATGAAAGTGTGCGCATTGATTCACTGGCGAGAACGAATGAATGTATTTTGTTTCAGTAGATAAATTAATGCAGCTTGATTCATTAAATGTTTGAGTTAAGTTAGTTTCATTGAATCAATGAATAACGTTTGATTGATTGAATGTACAATTGAAGTTTCTTTCAATGAATGAGTGAATGCGGTTGGTTTCATTGAATGAATGCCTTAAGCTCGAGACATTGTATTTATGAACTAACACGTGCAGTTTGTTTCATTGAAACGATGAGTGCGGTTTGATGTGCTGAATGTGTTCATACATCTCATGAATCAAACTGCCCTCATTGACTTGCTGAAACAAAATGCATTCATTCAGGGCATCAAACAAAACTGTTTAATTCAAAGAAACAAACTGCATGTTCCAAATCAATAAATCTAATCACAGGAATACAATGTCGTGAGCTTTACACATTCATTCATTGAAACAACCTTCATCTTTGATTCAATCTTCAAACGTACATTCAATAAATCAAACGTTATTCATTGTTTCAAAGAAACTAACTAAACGCTTTCACCGAAACAAACTGAACGTGTTAATTCAACGACTAGAGCTTATCTCATGAGTATAATGTCTGGAGCTTAACGCATTCATTCAATGAAACAAATTGCATTCATTCATTTAAACAAACTTCAACTGTATATTCAATAAATCAAACGATATTCATTGATTCAACGAAACAGACTTTGCTCATACATCTAATGAGTCAAACTGCATTCATTTAATTGCTGAAACAAAATGCATTCATTCATTCAGTGCATCAAACTAATCTGATTCATTTAATGAAAAAAATTGCACGTGTTGATTTAATAAATGGATCTAATCTCACGAATGCAAAGTCTCGGGCTTTGCACATTCATTCAATGAAACAACTTTTATTCTTTGATTCAATCTTCAAACGTACAGTCAACAAATCAAGAGTTAATCATTGATTCAATGAAACCAGCTGAACGCATTCATTCAATGAAACAAACTCAATTCATTCATTCAAAAGCATCAATCGTACATTTAATGAATCAAGCGTTTTTTAACATTCTATGATGCTAATTTAAATCATACGTTTGATGAATCAAACTGCATTCATTTATTTACTGAAACCAACTGCACTCATTCATTCAATGAAACAAACTGCACCTGTTACTTCAATGCACCTTACGAATCCAATGTGTCAAGCCTACCGCATTCACAGAATGAAACAAACTGCATTCATTCATTCATTCATTCATTTAATGAAACGACAATCGTACATTCAATCAAACGCTATTCATTGATTCAGCTTGGCACATTCATTCACTGAATCCAACTGCACTCATTTATTTACTGGCACAAACTGAACTCATTCATTCAATGAAAAAAACTACACGTCGACTCAATGAGTAGAGGATATTTCATGCATGCAATGACTCGAGCCTAAGGCATTGATTCAATGAAACAAACGGCATGCAATCATTGAATGAAACTTCGATAGTACATTCAATGAATCACACGTTATTCATTAATTCAATGAAGCTAACTTGGCACATTCATTTAATGTACGTCAGGCTCGAGATATTGTATTTCATGAGATAAGCTCTTCGCATGATCACGTGCAGTTTGTTTCATTGAATGAATGAGTGCAGTTGATGCACCGAATGACTGAATAAATGCAGTTGGTTTCAGCAAATCTCTGAGCGCCATTTCATTCTTTAGAAGTATGAGTTATGTTTGTTTCATTGAATCAATGAATAACGCTTGATTCAATGAGTACACGATTAAAGTTTCAGTCAATGCATGAATGAATGCCGTTCGTTTCATTGAATGAAGGCGTTCACCTCGAGACACTGTATTCATGAGATAACCTCTCCTCATTGAAAAAAGACGATCAGTTTGTTTCATTGAATGACTGAGTGCAGTTTATTTCATGAAATGTATGATATTAGACAGATTCATTGAATCAAAAAATAATGTTTGATTCATTGAACGTACGATGCTAGTTTGTTTCATTGAATGAATACCTTCAGCTCGAGACATTGTATTCAGAAACTAAGTTCTAGTCATTGAATTAACATGTGCAGTTGTTTCATTGAATTAATGTGTCAAGTTAGTTTCATAGAATCAATGAATAACGATTGATATATGGAAAGTAGGATTGAAGTTTGGTTAAGTGAATAAATGCAGTTTGTTTCATTGAATAAATGTGTTAAGTTCGAGACATTGTATTCATGAAATAAGCTCTACTCATTGAATTAACACGTGCAGATTTTTCATTGAATGAACGTGTGCGCATTGATTCATTGGCGAGAACGCATGAATGTATTTTGTTTCAGTAGATAAATTAATGCAGCTTGATTCATTAAATGTTTGAGTTAAGTTAGTTTCATTGAATCAATGAATAACGTTTGATTGATTGAATGTACAATTGAAGTTTCTTTCAACGAATGATTGAATGCGGTTGGTTTCATTGAATGAATGCCTTAAGCTCGAGACATTGTATTTATGAACTAACACGTGCAGTTTGTTTCATTGAATCGATGAGTGCGGTTTGATGTGCTGAATGTGTTCATACATCTCATGAATCAAACTGCCCTCATTGACTTGCTGAAACAAAATGCATTCATTCAGGGCATCAAACAAAACTGTTTAATTCAAAGAAACAAACTGCATGTTCCAATTCAATAAATCTAATCGCAGGAATACAATGTCGTGAGCTTTACACATTCATTCATTGAAACAACCTTCATTCTTTGATTCAATCTTCAAACGTACATTCAATAAATCAAACGTTATTCATTGTTTCAAAGAAACTAACTAACGCTTTCACTGAAACAAACTGAACGTGTTAATTCAACGAGTACAGCTTATCTCATGAGTATAATGTCTGGAGCTTAACGCATTCATTCAATGAAACAAATTGCATTCATTCATTTAAACAAACTTCAATTGTATATTCAATAAATCAAACGATATTCATTGATTCAACGAAACAGACTTTGCTCATACATCTAATGAGTCAAACTGCATTCATTTATTTGCTGAAACAAAATGCATTCATTCATTCAGTGCATCAAACTAATCTGATTCATTTAATGAAAAAAATTGCACGTGTTGATTTAATAAATGGATCTAATCTCACGAATGCAATGTCTCGGGCTTTGCACATTCATTCAATGAAACAACTTTTATTCTTTGATTCAATCTTCAAACGTACAGTCAATGAATCAAAAGTTAATAATTGATTCAATGAAACCAGCTGAACGCATTCTTTCAATGAATCAAACCGAACCTGTTAATTCAATGAGTAGAGCTTATCTCATGAGTGCAAGGTCTGGAGCTTAACGCATTCATTCAATGAAACAAACTCAATTCATTCATTCAAAACGCATCAATCGTACATTTAATGAATCAAGCGTTTTTTAACATTCAATGATGCTAATTTAAATCATACGTTTGATGAATCAAACTGCATTCATTTATTTACTGAAACCAACTGCACTCATTCATTCAATGAAACAAACTGCACCTGTTACTTCAATGCACCTTATGAATCCACTGTGTCAAGCCTACCGCATTCACAGAATGAAACAAACTGCATTCATTCATTCTTTCATTAATTTAATGAAACTACAATCGTACATTCAATGTATCAAACGCTATTCATTGATTCAACTTGGCACATTCATTCACTGAATCCAACTGCACTCATTTATTTACTGATACAAACTGCACTCATTCAATCAATGAAAAAAACTGCACGTCGAGTCAATGAGTAGAGAAAAATAATGCATGCAATGACTCGAGCCGAAGGCATTGATTCAATGAAACAAACGGCATGCAATCATTGAATGAAACTTCAATAGTACATTCAATGAATCACACGTTATTCATTAATTCAATGAAGCTAACTTGGCACATTCATTTAATGTACGTCAGGCTCGAGATATTGTATTTCATGAGATAAGCTCTTCGCATGATCACGTGCAGTTTGTTTCATTGAATGAATGAGTGCAGTTGATGCACCGAATGACTGAATAAATGCAGTTGGTTTCAGCAAATCTTTGAGCGCCATTTCATTCTTTAGAAGTATGAGTTATGTTTGTTTCATTGAATCAATGAATAACGCTTGATTCAATGAGTACACGATTGAAGTTTCAGTCAATGCATGAATGAATGCCGTTCGTTTCATTGAATGAAGGCGTTCACCTCGAGACACTGTATTCATGAGATAACCTCTCCTCATTGAAAAAAGACGATCAGTTTGTTTCATTGAATGACTGAGTGCAGTTTATTTCATGAAATGTATGATATTAGACAGATTCACTGAATCAAAAAATAATGTTTGATTCATTGAACGTACGATGCTAGTTTGTTTCATTGAATGAATACCTTAAGCTCGAGACATTGTATTCAGAAACTAAGTTCTAGTCATTGAATTAACATGTGCAGTTGTTTCATTGAATTAATGTGTCAAGTTAGTTTCATAGAATCAATGAATAACGATTGATATATGGAAAGTAGGATTGAAGTCTGGTTAAGTGAATAAATGCAGTTTGTTTCATTGAATAAATGTGTTAAGTTCGAGACATTGTATTCATGAAATAAGCTCTACTCATTGAATTAACACGTGCAGATTTTTCATTGAATGAAAGTGTGCGCATTGATTCACTGGCGAGAACGAATGAATGTATTTTGTTTCAGTAGATAAATTAATGCAGCTTGATTCATTAAATGTTTGAGTTAAGTTAGTTTCATTGAATCAATGAATAACGTTTGATTGATTGAATGTACAATTGAAGTTTCTTTCAATGAATGAGTGAATGCGGTTGGTTTCATTGAATGAATGCCTTAAGCTCGAGACATTGTATTTATGAACTAACACGTGCAGTTTGTTTCATTGAAACGATGAGTGCGGTTTGATGTGCTGAATGTGTTCATACATCTCATGAATCAAACTGCCCTCATTGACTTGCTGAAACAAAATGCATTCATTCAGGGCATCAAACAAAACTGTTTAATTCAAAGAAACAAACTGCATGTTCCAAATCAATAAATCTAATCACAGGAATACAATGTCGTGAGCTTTACACATTCATTCATTGAAACAACCTTCATCTTTGATTCAATCTTCAAACGTACATTCAATAAATCAAACGTTATTCATTGTTTCAAAGAAACTAACTAAACGCTTTCACCGAAACAAACTGAACGTGTTAATTCAACGACTAGAGCTTATCTCATGAGTATAATGTCTGGAGCTTAACGCATTCATTCAATGAAACAAATTGCATTCATTCATTTAAACAAACTTCAACTGTATATTCAATAAATCAAACGATATTCATTGATTCAACGAAACAGACTTTGCTCATACATCTAATGAGTCAAACTGCATTCATTTAATTGCTGAAACAAAATGCATTCATTCATTCAGTGCATCAAACTAATCTGATTCATTTAATGAAAAAAATTGCACGTGTTGATTTAATAAATGGATCTAATCTCACGAATGCAAAGTCTCGGGCTTTGCACATTCATTCAATGAAACAACTTTTATTCTTTGATTCAATCTTCAAACGTACAGTCAACAAATCAAGAGTTAATCATTGATTCAATGAAACCAGCTGAACGCATTCATTCAATGAAACAAACTCAATTCATTCATTCAAAAGCATCAATCTTACATTTAATGAATCAAGCGTTTTTTAACATTCTATGATGCTAATTTAAATCATACGTTTGATGAATCAAACTGCATTCATTTATTTACTGAAACCAACTGCACTCATTCATTCAATGAAACAAACTGCACCTGTTACTTCAATGCACCTTACGAATCCAATGTGTCAAGCCTACCGCATTCACAGAATGAAACAAACTGCATTCATTCATTCATTCATTCATTCATTTAATGAAACGAGAATCGTACATTCAATCAAACGCTATTCATTGATTCAGCTTGGCACATTCATTCACTGAATCCAACTGCACTCATTTATTTACTGGCACAAACTGAACTCATTCATTCAATGAAAAAAACTACACGTCGACTCAATGAGTAGAGGATATTTCATGCATGCAATGACTCGAGCCTAAGGCATTGATTCAATGAAACAAACGGCATGCAATCATTGAATGAAACTTCGATAGTACATTCAATGAATCACACGTTATTCATTAATTCAATGAAGCTAACTTGGCACATTCATTTAATGTACGTCAGGCACAAGACATTGTAATCATGAGATAACTTCTCCTCATTGAAAAAAGACGAGCAGTTTGTTTCATTGAATGACTGAGTGCAGTTTATTTCAGTAAATAAAAAGGTAGAGTTTGATTCATGAAATGTATGATATTAGTCAGATTCATTGAATCAAAAAATAATGTTTGATTCATTGAACGTACGATGCTAGTTTGTTTCACTGAATGAATACCTTAAGCTCGAGACATTGTATTTATGAGATAAGCTCTATCTTGAACTAACACGTGCAGTTTGTTTCATTGAATCAATGAGTGCAGTTTGATGTGCTGAATGTGTTCATACATCTCATGAATCAAACTGCATTCATTGACTTGCAGAAACACAATGCATTCATTCAGCGCAAAAAACAAATCTGTTTAATTCAAAGAAACAAACTGCATGTTGCAATTCAATAAATCTAATCACAGGAATACAATGTCGTTAGCTTTACACATTCATTCATTGAAACAACCTTCATTCTTTGATTCAATCTTCAAACGTATATTCTATTAATCAAACGTTATTCATTGATTCAAAGAAACTAACTAAACGCTTTCATTGAAACAAACTGAACGTGTTAATTCAATGAGTAGAGCTTATCTCATGAGTATAATGTCTGGAGCGAAACGCATTCATTCAATGAAACAAATTGCATTCATTCATTTAAACAAACTTCAATTGTATATTCAATAAATCAAACGATATTCATTGATTCAACGAAACTAACTTTGCTCATACATCTAATGAGACAAAATGCATTCATTTATTCAGTGCATCAAACTAATCTGATTCATTTAATGAAAGAAATTGCACGTGTTGATTTAATAAATGGATCTTATCTCATGAATGCAATGTCTCGGGCTTTGCACATTCATTCAATGAAACAACTTTTATTCTTTGATTCAATCTTCAAACGTACAGTCAATAAATCAAGAGTTAATCATTGATTCAATGAAACCAGCTGAACGCATTCATTCAATGAAACAAACTCAATTCATTCATTCAAAACGCATCAATCGTACATTTAATGAATCAAGCGTTTTTTTTTACATTCTATGATGCTAATTTAAATCATACGTTTGATGAATCAAACTGCATTCATTTATTTACTGAAACCAACTGCACTCATTCATTCAATGAAACAAACTGCACCTGTTACTTCAATGCACCTTATGAATCCAATGTGTCAAGCCGACCGCATTCACAGAATGAAACAAACTGCATTAATTCATTCATTCACTCATTCATTTAATGAAACGACAATCGTACATTCAATCAAACGCTATTCATTGATTCAGCTTGGCACATTCATTCACTGAATTCAACTGCACTCATTTATTTACTGGTACAAACTGAACTCATTCATTCAATGAAAAAAACTACACGTCGACTCAATGAGTAGAGGATATTTCATGCATGCAATGACTCGAGCCTAAGGCATTGATTCAATGAAACAAACGGCATGCAATCATTGAATGAAACTTCGATAGTACATTCAATGAATCACACGTTATTCATTAATTCAATGAAGCTAACTTGTCACATTCATTTAATGAATACGTCAGGCTCATTCATTTAATGAGTACGTCAGGCTCGAGATATTGTATTTCATGCGATAAGCTCTTCGCATGATCACGTGATTTTTGTTTCATTGAATGAATGAGTGCAGTTGATGCACCGAATGACTGAATAAATGCAGTTGGTTTCAGCAAATCTTTGAGCGCCATTTCATTCTTTAGAAGTATGAGTTATGTTTGTTTCATTGAATCAATGAATAACGCTTGATTCAATGAGTACACGATTGAAGTTTCATTCAATGCATGAATGAATGCCGTTCGTTTCATTGAATGAAGGCGTTAACCTCGAGACACTGTATTCATGAGATAACCTCTCCTCATTGAAAAAAGACGATCAGTTTGTTTCATTGAATGACTGAGTGCAGTTTATTTCATGAAATGTATGATATTAGACAGATTCATTGAATCAAACAATAATGTTTGATTCATTGAACGTACGATGCTAGTTTGTTTCATTGAATGAATACCTTAAGCTCGAGACATTGTATTCAGAAACTAAGTTCTAGTCATTGAATTAACATGTGCAGTTGTTTCATTGAATTAATGTGTCAAGTTAGTTTCATAGAATCAATGAATAACGATTGATATATGGAAAGTAGGATTGAAGTTTGGTTAAGTGAATAAATGCAGTTTGTTTCATTGAATAAATGTGTTAAGTTCGAGACATTGTATTCATGAAATAAGCTCTACTCATTGAATTAACACGTGCAGATTTTTCATTGAATGAACGTGTGCGCATTGATTCACTGGCGAGAACGAATGAATGTATTTTGTCTCAGTAGATAAATTAATGCAGCTTGATTCATTAAATGTTTAAGTTAGTTTCATTGAATCAATGAATAACGTTTGATTGATTGAATGTACAATTGAAGTTTCTTTCAATGAATGAGTGAATGCGGTTGGTTTCATTGAATGAATGCCTTAAGCTCGAGACATTGTATTTATGAACTAACACGTGCAGTTTGTTTCATTGAATCGATGAGTGCGGTTTGATGTGCTGATTGTGTTCATACATCTCATGAATCAAACTGCCCTCATTGACTTGCTGAAACAAAATGCATTCATTCAGGGCATCAAACAAAACTGTTTAATTCAAAGAAACAAACTGAATGTTCCAATTCAATAAATCTAATCACAGGAATACAATGTCGTGAGCTTTACACATTCATTCATTGAAACAACCTTCATTCTTTGATTCAATCTTCAAACGTACATTCAATAAATCAAACGTTATTCATTGTTTCAAAGAAACTAACTAAACGCTTTCACTGAAACAAACTGAACGTGTTAATTCAACGAGTACAGCTTATCTCATGAGTATAATGTCTGGAGCTTAACGCATTCATTCAATGAAACAAATTGCATTCATTCATTTAAACAAACTTCAATTGTATATTCAATAAATCAAACGATATTCATTGATTCAACGAAACAGACTTTGCTCATACATCTAATGAGTCAAACTGCATTCATTTATTTGCTGAAACAAAATGCATTCATTCATTCAGTGCATCAAACTAATCTGATTCATTTAATGAAAAAAATTGCACGTGTTGATTTAATATATGGATCTAATCTCACGAATGCAATGTCTCGGGCTTTGCACATTCATTCAATGAAACAACTTTTATTCTTTGATTCAATCTTCAAACGTACAGTCAATAAATCAAGAGTTAATCATTGATTCAATGAAACCAGCTGAACGCATTCATTCAATGAAACAAACTCAATTCATTCATTCAAAAAGCATCAATCGTACATTTAATGAATCAAGCGTTTTTTTAACATTCTATGATGCTAATTTAAATCATACGTTTGATGAATCAAACTGCATTCATTTATTTACTGAAACCAACTGCACTCATTCATTCAATGAAACCAACAGCACCTGTTACTTCAATGCACCTTATGAATCCAATGTGTCAAGCCTACCGCATTCACAGAATGAAACAAACTGCATTCATTCATTCTTTCATTAATTTAATGAAACCACAATCGTACATTCAATGTATCAAACGCTATTCATTGATTCAACTTGGCACATTCATTCACTGAATCCAACTGCACTCATTTATTTACTGATACAAACTGCACTCATTCAATCAATGAAAAAAACTGCACGTCGAGTCAATGAGTAGAGAATATATAATGCATGCAATGACTCGAGCCGAAGGCATTGATTCAATGAAACAAACGGCATGCAATCATTGAATGAAACTTCAATAGTACATTCAATGAATCACACGTTATTCATTAATTCAATGAAGCTAACTTGGCACATTCATTTAATGTACGTCAGGCTCGAGATATTGTATTTCATGAGATAAGCTCTTCGCATGATCACGTGCAGTTTGTTTCATTGAATGAATGAGTGCAGTTGATGCACCGAATGACTGAATAAATGCAGTTGGTTTCAGCAAATCTTTGAGCGCCATTTCATTCTTTAGAAGTATGAGTTATGTTTGTTTCATTGAATCAATGAATAACGCTTGATTCAATGAGTACACGATTGAAGTTTCAGTCAATGCATGAATGAATGCCGTTCGTTTCATTGAATGAAGGCGTTCACCTCGAGACACTGTATTCATGAGATAACCTCTCCTCATTGAAAAAAGACGATCAGTTTGTTTCATTGAATGACTGAGTGCAGTTTATTTCATGAAATGTATGATATTAGACAGATTCACTGAATCAAAAAATAATGTTTGATTCATTGAACGTACGATGCTAGTTTGTTTCATTGAATGAATACCTTAAGCTCGAGACATTGTATTCAGAAACTAAGTTCTAGTCATTGAATTAACATGTGCAGTTGTTTCATTGAATTAATGTGTCAAGTTAGTTTCATAGAATCAATGAATAACGATTGATATATGGAAAGTAGGATTGAAGTCTGGTTAAGTGAATAAATGCAGTTTGTTTCATTGAATAAATGTGTTAAGTTCGAGACATTGTATTCATGAAATAAGCTCTACTCATTGAATTAACACGTGCAGATTTTTCATTGAATGAAAGTGTGCGCATTGATTCACTGGCGAGAACGAATGAATGTATTTTGTTTCAGTAGATAAATTAATGCAGCTTGATTCATTAAATGTTTGAGTTAAGTTAGTTTCATTGAATCAATGAATAACGTTTGATTGATTGAATGTACAATTGAAGTTTCTTTCAATGAATGAGTGAATGCGGTTGGTTTCATTGAATGAATGCCTTAAGCTCGAGACATTGTATTTATGAACTAACACGTGCAGTTTGTTTCATTGAAACGATGAGTGCGGTTTGATGTGCTGAATGTGTTCATACATCTCATGAATCAAACTGCCCTCATTGACTTGCTGAAACAAAATGCATTCATTCAGGGCATCAAACAAAACTGTTTAATTCAAAGAAACAAACTGCATGTTCCAAATCAATAAATCTAATCACAGGAATACAATGTCGTGAGCTTTACACATTCATTCATTGAAACAACCTTCATCTTTGATTCATTCTTCAAACGTACATTCAATAAATCAAACGTTATTCATTGTTTCAAAGAAACTAACTAAACGCTTTCACCGAAACAAACTGAACGTGTTAATTCAACGACTAGAGCTTATCTCATGAGTATAATGTCTGGAGCTTAACGCATTCATTCAATGAAACAAATTGCATTCATTCATTTAAACAAACTTCAACTGTATATTCAATAAATCAAACGATATTCATTGATTCAACGAAACAGACTTTGCTCATACATCTAATGAGTCAAACTGCATTCATTTAATTGCTGAAACAAAATGCATTCATTCATTCAGTGCATCAAACTAATCTGATTCATTTAATGAAAAAAATTGCACGTGTTGATTTAATAAATGGATCTAATCTCACGAATGCAAAGTCTCGGGCTTTGCACATTCATTCAATGAAACAACTTTTATTCTTTGATTCAATCTTCAAACGTACAGTCAACAAATCAAGAGTTAATCATTGATTCAATGAAACCAGCTGAACGCATTCATTCAATGAAACAAACTCAATTCATTCATTCAAAAGCATCAATCGTACATTTAATGAATCAAGCGTTTTTTAACATTCTATGATGCTAATTTAAATCATACGTTTGATGAATCAAACTGCATTCATTTATTTACTGAAACCAACTGCACTCATTCATTCAATGAAACAAACTGCACCTGTTACTTCAATGCACCTTACGAATCCAATGTGTCAAGCCTACCGCATTCACAGAATGAAACAAACTGCATTCATTCATTCATTCATTCATTCATTTAATGAAACGAGAATCGTACATTCAATCAAACGCTATTCATTGATTCAGCTTGGCACATTCATTCACTGAATCCAACTGCACTCATTTATTTACTGGCACAAACTGAACTCATTCATTCAATGAAAAAAACTACACGTCGACTCAATGAGTAGAGGATATTTCATGCATGCAATGACTCGAGCCTAAGGCATTGATTCAATGAAACAAACGGCATGCAATCATTGAATGAAACTTCGATAGTACATTCAATGAATCACACGTTATTCATTAATTCAATGAAGCTAACTTGGCACATTCATTTAATGTACGTCAGGCTCAAGACATTGTAATCATGAGATAACTTCTCCTCATTGAAAAAAGACGAGCAGTTTGTTTCATTGAATGACTGAGTGCAGTTTATTTCAGTAAATAAAAAGGTAGAGTTTGATTCATGAAATGTATGATATTAGTCAGATTCATTGAATCAAAAAATAATGTTTGATTCATTGAACGTACGATGCTAGTTTGTTTCACTGAATGAATACCTTAAGCTCGAGACATTGTATTTATGAGATAAGCTCTATCTTGAACTAACACGTGCAGTTTGTTTCATTGAATCAATGAGTGCAGTTTGATGTGCTGAATGTGTTCATACATCTCATGAATCAAACTGCATTCATTGACTTGCAGAAACACAATGCATTCATTCAGCGCAAAAAACAAATCTGTTTAATTCAAAGAAACAAACTGCATGTTGCAATTCAATAAATCTAATCACAGGAATACAATGTGAGCTTTACACATTCATTCATTGAAACAACCTTCATTCTTTGATTCAATCTTCAAACGTATATTCTATTAATCAAACGTTATTCATTGATTCAAAGAAACTAACTAAACGCTTTCATTGAAACAAACTGAACGTGTTAATTCAATGAGTAGAGCTTATCTCATGAGTATAATGTCTGGAGCGAAACGCATTCATTCAATGAAACAAATTGCATTCATTCATTTAAACAAACTTCAATTGTATATTCAATAAATCAAACGATATTCATTGATTCAACGAAACTAACTTTGCTCATACATCTAATGAGACAAAATGCATTCATTTATTCAGTGCATCAAACTAATCTGATTCATTTAATGAAAAAAATTGCACGTGTTGATTTAATAAATGGATCTTATCTCATGAATGCAATGTCTCGGGCTTTGCACATTCATTCAATGAAACAACTTTTATTCTTTGATTCAATCTTCAAACGTACAGTCAATAAATCAAGAGTTAATCATTGATTCAATGAAACCAGCTGAACGCATTCATTCAATGAAACAAACTCAATTCATTCATTCAAAACGCATCAATCGTACATTTAATGAATCAAGCGTTTTTTTTTACATTCTATGATGCTAATTTAAATCATACGTTTGATGAATCAAACTGCATTCATTTATTTACTGAAACCAACTGCACTCATTCATTCAATGAAACAAACTGCACCTGTTACTTCAATGCACCTTATGAATCCAATGTGTCAAGCCGACCGCATTCACAGAATGAAACAAACTGCATTCATTCATTCATTCACTCATTCATTTAATGAAACGACAATCGTACATTCAATCAAACGCTATTCATTGATTCAGCTTGGCACATTCATTCACTGAATCCAACTGCACTCATTTATTTACTGGTACAAACTGAACTCATTCATTCAATGAAAAAAACTACACGTCGAGTCAATGAGTAGAGGATATTTCATGCATGCAATGACTCGAGCCTAAGGCATTGATTCAATGAAACAAACGGCATGCAATCATTGAATGAAACTTAGATAGTACATTCAATGAATCACACGTTATTCATTAATTCAATGAAGCTAACTTGTCACATTCATTTAATGAATACGTCAGGCTCATTCATTTAATGAGTACGTCAGGCTCGAGATATTGTATTTCATGCGATAAGCTCTTCGCATGATCACGTGATTTTTGTTTCATTGAATGAATGAGTGCAGTTGATGCACCGAATGACTGAATAAATGCAGTTGGTTTCAGCAAATCTTTGAGCGCCATTTCATTCTTTAGAAGTATGAGTTATGTTTGTTTCATTGAATCAATGAATAACGCTTGATTCAATGAGTACACGATTGAAGTTTCATTCAATGCATGAATGAATGCCGTTCGTTTCATTGAATGAAGGCGTTAACCTCGAGACACTGTATTCATGAGATAACCTCTCCTCATTGAAAAAAGACGATCAGTTTGTTTCATTGAATGACTGAGTGCAGTTTATTTCATGAAATGTATGATATTAGACAGATTCATTGAATCAAAAAATAATGTTTGATTCATTGAACGTACGATGCTAGTTTGTTTCATTGAATGAATACCTTAAGCTCGAGACATTGTATTCAGAAACTAAGTTCTAGTCATTGAATTAACATGTGCAGTTGTTTCATTGAATTAATGTGTCAAGTTAGTTTCATAGAATCAATGAATAACGATTGATATATGGAAAGTAGGATTGAAGTTTGGTTAAGTGAATAAATGCAGTTTGTTTCATTGAATAAATGTGTTAAGTTCGAGACATTGTATTCATGAAATAAGCTCTACTCATTGAATTAACACGTGCAGATTTTTCATTGAATGAACGTGTGCGCATTGATTCACTGGCGAGAACGAATGAATGTATTTTGTCTCAGTAGATAAATTAATGCAGCTTGATTCATTAAATGTTTAAGTTAGTTTCATTGAATCAATGAATAACGTTTGATTGATTGAATGTACAATTGAAGTTTCTTTCAATGAATGAGTGAATGCGGTTGGTTTCATTGAATGAATGCCTTAAGCTCGAGACATTGTATTTATGAACTAACACGTGCAGTTTGTTTCATTGAATCGATGAGTGCGGTTTGATGTGCTGATTGTGTTCATACATCTCATGAATCAAACTGCCCTCATTGACTTGCTGAAACAAAATGCATTCATTCAGGGCATCAAACAAAACTGTTTAATTCAAAGAAACAAACTGAATGTTCCAATTCAATAAATCTAATCACAGGAATACAATGTCGTGAGCTTTACACATTCATTCATTGAAACAACCTTCATTCTTTGATTCAATCTTCAAACGTACATTCAATAAATCAAACGTTATTCATTGTTTCAAAGAAACTAACTAAACGCTTTCACTGAAACAAACTGAACGTGTTAATTCAACGAGTACAGCTTATCTCATGAGTATAATGTCTGGAGCTTAACGCATTCATTCAATGAAACAAATTGCATTCATTCATTTAAACAAACTTCAATTGTATATTCAATAAATCAAACGATATTCATTGATTCAACGAAACAGACTTTGCTCATACATCTAATGAGTCAAACTGCATTCATTTATTTGCTGAAACAAAATGCATTCATTCATTCAGTGCATCAAACTAATCTGATTCATTTAATGAAAAAAATTGCACGTGTTGATTTAATAAATGGATCTAATCTCACGAATGCAATGTCTCGGGCTTTGCACATTCATTCAATGAAACAACTTTTATTCTTTGATTCAATCTTCAAACGTACAGTCAATAAATCAAGAGTTAATCATTGATTCAATGAAACCAGCTGAACGCATTCATTCAATGAAACAAACTCAATTCATTCATTCAAAAAGCATCAATCGTACATTTAATGAATCAAGCGTTTTTTTAACATTCTATGATGCTAATTTAAATCATACGTTTGATGAATCAAACTGCATTCATTTATTTACTGAAACCAACTGCACTCATTCATTCAATGAAACCAACAGCACCTGTTACTTCAATGCACCTTATGAATCCAATGTGTCAAGCCTACCGCATTCACAGAATGAAACAAACTGCATTCATTCATTCTTTCATTAATTTAATGAAACCACAATCGTACATTCAATGTATCAAACGCTATTCATTGATTCAACTTGGCACATTCATTCACTGAATCCAACTGCACTCATTTATTTACTGATACAAACTGCACTCATTCAATCAATGAAAAAAACTGCACGTCGAGTCAATGAGTAGAGAATATATAATGCATGCAATGACTCGAGCCGAAGGCATTGATTCAATGAAACAAACGGCATGCAATCATTGAATGAAACTTCAATAGTACATTCAATGAATCACACGTTATTCATTAATTCAATGAAGCTAACTTGGCACATTCATTTAATGTACGTCAGGCTCGAGATATTGTATTTCATGAGATAAGCTCTTCGCATGATCACGTGCAGTTTGTTTCATTGAATGAATGAGTGCAGTTGATGCACCGAATGACTGAATAAATGCAGTTGGTTTCAGCAAATCTCTGAGCGCCATTTCATTCTTTAGAAGTATGAGTTATGTTTGTTTCATTGAATCAATGAATAACGCTTGATTCAATGAGTACACGATTAAAGTTTCAGTCAATGCATGAATGAATGCCGTTCGTTTCATTGAATGAAGGCGTTAACCTCGAGACACTGTATTCATGAGATAACCTCTCCTCATTGAAAAAAGACGATCAGTTTGTTTCATTGAATGACTGAGTGCAGTTTATTTCATGAAATGTATGATATTAGACAGATTCATTGAATCAAAAAATAATGTTTGATTCATTGAACGTACGATGCTAGTTTGTTTCATTGAATGAATACCTTCAGCTCGAGACATTGTATTCAGAAACTAAGTTCTAGTCATTGAATTAACATGTGCAGTTGTTTCATTGAATTAATGTGTCAAGTTAGTTTCATAGAATCAATGAATAACGATTGATATATGGAAAGTAGGATTGAAGTTTGGTTAAGTGAATAAATGCAGTTTGTTTCATTGAATAAATGTGTTAAGTTCGAGACATTGTATTCATGAAATAAGCTCTACTCATTGAATTAACACGTGCAGATTTTTCATTGAATGAACGTGTGCGCATTGATTCATTGGCGAGAACGCATGAATGTATTTTGTTTCAGTAGATAAATTAATGCAGCTTGATTCATTAAATGTTTGAGTTAAGTTAGTTTCATTGAATCAATGAATAACGTTTGATTGATTGAATGTACAATTGAAGTTTCTTTCAACGAATGATTGAATGCGGTTGGTTTCATTGAATGAATGCCTTAAGCTCGAGACATTGTATTTATGAACTAACACGTGCAGTTTGTTTCATTGAATCGATGAGTGCGGTTTGATGTGCTGAATGTGTTCATACATCTCATGAATCAAACTGCCCTCATTGACTTGCTGAAACAAAATGCATTCATTCAGGGCATCAAACAAAACTGTTTAATTCAAAGAAACAAACTGCATGTTCCAATTCAATAAATCTAATCGCAGGAATACAATGTCGTGAGCTTTACACATTCATTCATTGAAACAACCTTCATTCTTTGATTCAATCTTCAAACGTACATTCAATAAATCAAACGTTATTCATTGTTTCAAAGAAACTAACTAACGCTTTCACTGAAACAAACTGAACGTGTTAATTCAACGAGTACAGCTTATCTCATGAGTATAATGTCTGGAGCTTAACGCATTCATTCAATGAAACAAATTGCATTCATTCATTTAAACAAACTTCAATTGTATATTCAATAAATCAAACGATATTCATTGATTCAACGAAACAGACTTTGCTCATACATCTAATGAGTCAAACTGCATTCATTTATTTGCTGAAACAAAATGCATTCATTCATTCAGTGCATCAAACTAATCTGATTCATTTAATGAAAAAAATTGCACGTGTTGATTTAATAAATGGATCTAATCTCACGAATGCAATGTCTCGGGCTTTGCACATTCATTCAATGAAACAACTTTTATTCATTGATTCAATCTTCAAACGTACAGTCAATGAATCAAAAGTTAATAATTGATTCAATGAAACCAGCTGAACGCATTCTTTCAATGAATCAAACCGAACCTGTTAATTCAATGAGTAGAGCTTATCTCATGAGTGCAAGGTCTGGAGCTTAACGCATTCATTCAATGAAACAAACTCAATTCATTCATTCAAAACGCATCAATCGTACATTGAATCAAGCGTTTTTTAACATTCAATGATGCTAATTTAAATCATACGTTTGATGAATCAAACTGCATTCATTTATTTACTGAAACCAACTGCACTCATTCATTCAATGAAACAAACTGCACCTGTTACTTCAATGCACCTTATGAATCCACTGTGTCAAGCCTACCGCATTCACAGAATGAAACAAACTGCATTCATTCATTCTTTCATTAATTTAATGAAACCACAATCGTACATTCAATGTATCAAACGCTATTCATGGATTCAACTTGGCACATTCATTCACTGAATCCAACTGCACTCATTTATTTACTGATACAAACTGCACTCATTCAATCAATGAAAAAAACTGCACGTCGAGTCAATGAGTAGAGAATATATAATGCATGCAATGACTCGAGCCGAAGGCATTGATTCAATGAAACAAACGGCATGCAATCATTGAATGAAACTTCAATAGTACATTCAATGAATCACACGTTATTCATTAATTCAATGAAGCTAACTTGGCACATTCATTTAATGTACGTCAGGCTCGAGATATTGTATTTCATGAGATAAGCTCTTCGCATGTTCACGTGCAGTTTGTTTCATTGAATGAATGAGTGCAGTTGATGCACCGAATGACTGAATAAATGCAGTTGGTTTCAGCAAATCTTTGAGCGCCATTTCATTCTTTAGAAGTATGAGTTATGTTTGTTTCATTGAATCAATGAATAACGCTTGATTCAATGAGTACACGATTGAAGTTTCAGTCAATGCATGAATGAATGCCGTTCGTTTCATTGAATGAAGGCGTTCTCCTCGAGACACTGTATTCATGAGATAACCTCTCCTCATTGAAAAAAGACGATCAGTTTGTTTCATTGAATGACTGAGTGCAGTTTATTTCATGAAATGTATGATATTAGACAGATTCACTGAATCAAAAAATAATGTTTGATTCATTGAACGTACGATGCTAGTTTGTTTCATTGAATGAATACCTTAAGCTCGAGACATTGTATTCAGAAACTAAGTTCTAGTCATTGAATTAACATGTGCAGTTGTTTCATTGAATTAATGTGTCAAGTTAGTTTCATAGAATCAATGAATAACGATTGATATATGGAAAGTAGGATTGAAGTTTGGTTAAGTGAATAAATGCAGTTTGTTTCATTGAATAAATGTGTTAAGTTCGAGACATTGTATTCATGAAATAAGCTCTACTCATTGAATTAACACGTGCAGATTTTTCATTGAATGAAAGTGTGCGCATTGATTCACTGGCGAGAACGAATGAATGTATTTTGTTTCAGTAGATAAATTAATGCAGCTTGATTCATTAAATGTTTGAGTTAAGTTAGTTTCATTGAATCAATGAATAACGTTTGATTGATTGAATGTACAATTGAAGTTTCTTTCAATGAATGAGTGAATGCGGTTGGTTTCATTGAATGAATGCCTTAAGCTCGAGACATTGTATTTATGAACTAACACGTGCAGTTTGTTTCATTGAAACGATGAGTGCGGTTTGATGTGCTGAATGTGTTCATACATCTCATGAATCAAACTGCCCTCATTGACTTGCTGAAACAAAATGCATTGATTCAGGGCATCAAACAAAACTGTTTAATTCAAAGAAACAAACTGCATGTTCCAAATCAATAAATCTAATCACAGGAATACAATGTCGTGAGCTTTACACATTCATTCATTGAAACAACCTTCATCTTTGATTCAATCTTCAAACGTACATTCAATAAATCAAACGTTATTCATTGTTTCAAAGAAACTAACTAAACGCTTTCACCGAAACAAACTGAACGTGTTAATTCAACGACTAGAGCTTATCTCATGAGTATAATGTCTGGAGCTTAACGCATTCATTCAATGAAACAAATTGCATTCATTCATTTAAACAAACTTCAACTGTATATTCAATAAATCAAACGATATTCATTGATTCAACGAAACAGACTTTGCTCATACATCTAATGAGTCAAACTGCATTCATTTAATTGCTGAAACAAAATGCATTCATTCATTCAGTGCATCAAACTAATCTGATTCATTTAATGAAAAAAATTGCACGTGTTGATTTAATAAATGGATCTAATCTCACGAATGCAAAGTCTCGGGCTTTGCACATTCATTCAATGAAACAACTTTTATTCTTTGATTCAATCTTCAAACGTACAGTCAACAAATCAAGAGTTAATCATTGATTCAATGAAACCAGCTGAACGCATTCCTTCAATGAATCAAACCGAACCTGTTAATTCAATGAGTAGAGCTTATCTCATGAGTGCAAGGTCTGGAGCTTAACGCATTCATTCAATGAAACAAACTCAATTCATTCATTCAAAAAGCATCAATCGTACATTTAATGAATCAAGCGTTTTTTAACATTCAATGATGCTAATTTAAATCATACGTTTGATGAATCAAACTGCATTCATTTATTTACTGAAACCAACCACTCATTCATTCAATGAAACAAACTGCACCTGTTACTTCAATGCACCTTATGAATCCAATGTGTCAAGCCTACCGCAATCACAGAATGAAACAAACTGCATTCATTCATTCATTCATTCATTTAATGAAACGAGAATCGTACATTCAATCAAACGCTATTCATTGATTCAGCTTGGCACATTCATTCACTGAATCCAACTGCACACATTTATTTACTGGCACAAACTGAACTCATTCATTCAATGAAAAAAACTACACGTCGACTCAATGAGTAGAGGATATTTCATGCATGCAATGACTCGAGCCTAAGGCATTGATTCAATGAAACAAACGGCATGCAATCATTGAATGAAACTTCGATAGTACATTCAATGAATCACACGTTATTCATTAATTCAATGAAGCTAACTTGGCACATTCATTTAATGTACGTCAGGCTCAAGACATTGTAATCATGAGATAACTTCTCCTCATTGAAAAAAGACGAGCAGTTTGTTTCATTGAATGACTGAGTGCAGTTTATTTCAGTAAATAAAAAGGTAGAGTTTGATTCATGAAATGTATGATATTAGTCAGATTCATTGAATCAAAAAATAATGTTTGATTCATTGAACGTACGATGCTAGTTTGTTTCACTGAATGAATACCTTAAGCTCGAGACATTGTATTTATGAGATAAGCTCTATCTTGAACTAACACGTGCAGTTTGTTTCATTGAATCAATGAGTGCAGTTTGATGTGCTGAATGTGTTCATACATCTCATGAATCAAACTGCATTCATTGACTTGCAGAAACACAATGCGTTCATTCAGCGCAAAAAACAAATCTGTTTAATTCAAAGAAACAAACTGCATGTTGCAATTCAATAAATCTAATCACAGGAATACAATGTGAGCTTTACACATTCATTCATTGAAACAACCTTCATTCTTTGATTCAATCTTCAAACGTATATTCTATTAATCAAACGTTATTCATTGATTCAAAGAAACTAACTAAACGCTTTCATTGAAACAAACTGAACGTGTTAATTCAATGAGTAGAGCTTATCTCATGAGTATAATGTCTGGAGCGAAACGCATTCATTCAATGAAACAAATTGCATTCATTCATTTAAACAAACTTCAATTGTATATTCAATAAATCAAACGATATTCATTGATTCAACGAAACTAACTTTGCTCATACATCTAATGAGACAAAATGCATTCATTTATTCAGTGCATCAAACTAATCTGATTCATTTAATGAAAAAAATTGCACGTGTTGATTTAATAAATGGATCTTATCTCATGAATGCAATGTCTCGGGCTTTGCACATTCATTCAATGAAACAACTTTTATTCTTTGATTCAATCTTCAAACGTACAGTCAATAAATCAAGAGTTAATCATTGATTCAATGAAACCAGCTGAACGCATTCATTCAATGAAACAAACTCAATTCATTCATTCAAAACGCATCAATCGTACATTTAATGAATCAAGCGTTTTTTTTTACATTCTATGATGCTAATTTAAATCATACGTTTGATGAATCAAACTGCATTCATTTATTTACTGAAACCAACTGCACTCATTCATTCAATGAAACAAACTGCACCTGTTACTTCAATGCACCTTATGAATCCAATGTGTCAAGCCGACCGCATTCACAGAATGAAACAAACTGCATTCATTCATTCATTCACTCATTCATTTAATGAAACGACAATCGTACATTCAATCAAACGCTATTCATTGATTCAGCTTGGCACATTCATTCACTGAATCCAACTGCACTCATTTATTTACTGGTACAAACTGAACTCATTCATTCAATGAAAAAAACTACACGTCGAGTCAATGAGTAGAGGATATTTCATGCATGCAATGACTCGAGCCTAAGGCATTGATTCAATGAAACAAACGGCATGCAATCATTGAATGAAACTTAGATAGTACATTCAATGAATCACACGTTATTCATTAATTCAATGAAGCTAACTTGTCACATTCATTTAATGAATACGTCAGGCTCATTCATTTAATGAGTACGTCAGGCTCGAGATATTGTATTTCATGCGATAAGCTCTTCGCATGATCACGTGATTTTTGTTTCATTGAATGAATGAGTGCAGTTGATGCACCGAATGACTGAATAAATGCAGTTGGTTTCAGCAAATCTTTGAGCGCCATTTCATTCTTTAGAAGTATGAGTTATGTTTGTTTCATTGAATCAATGAATAACGCTTGATTCAATGAGTACACGATTGAAGTTTCATTCAATGCATGAATGAATGCCGTTCGTTTCATTGAATGAAGGCGTTAACCTCGAGACACTGTATTCATGAGATAACCTCTCCTCATTGAAAAAAGACGATCAGTTTGTTTCATTGAATGACTGAGTGCAGTTTATTTCATGAAATGTATGATATTAGACAGATTCATTGAATCAAAAAATAATGTTTGATTCATTGAACGTACGATGCTAGTTTGTTTCATTGAATGAATACCTTAAGCTCGAGACATTGTATTCAGAAACTAAGTTCTAGTCATTGAATTAACATGTGCAGTTGTTTCATTGAATTAATGTGTCAAGTTAGTTTCATAGAATCAATGAATAACGATTGATATATGGAAAGTAGGATTGAAGTTTGGTTAAGTGAATAAATGCAGTTTGTTTCATTGAATAAATGTGTTAAGTTCGAGACATTGTATTCATGAAATAAGCTCTACTCATTGAATTAACACGTGCAGATTTTTCATTGAATGAACGTGTGCGCATTGATTCACTGGCGAGAACGAATGAATGTATTTTGTCTCAGTAGATAAATTAATGCAGCTTGATTCATTAAATGTTTAAGTTAGTTTCATTGAATCAATGAATAACGTTTGATTGATTGAATGTACAATTGAAGTTTCTTTCAATGAATGAGTGAATGCGGTTGGTTTCATTGAATGAATGCCTTAAGCTCGAGACATTGTATTTATGAACTAACACGTGCAGTTTGTTTCATTGAATCGATGAGTGCGGTTTGATGTGCTGATTGTGTTCATACATCTCATGAATCAAACTGCCCTCATTGACTTGCTGAAACAAAATGCATTCATTCAGGGCATCAAACAAAACTGTTTAATTCAAAGAAACAAACTGAATGTTCCAATTCAATAAATCTAATCACAGGAATACAATGTCGTGAGCTTTACACATTCATTCATTGAAACAACCTTCATTCTTTGATTCAATCTTCAAACGTACATTCAATAAATCAAACGTTATTCATTGTTTCAAAGAAACTAACTAAACGCTTTCACTGAAACAAACTGAACGTGTTAATTCAACGAGTACAGCTTATCTCATGAGTATAATGTCTGGAGCTTAACGCATTCATTCAATGAAACAAATTGCATTCATTCATTTAAACAAACTTCAATTGTATATTCAATAAATCAAACGATATTCATTGATTCAACGAAACAGACTTTGCTCATACATCTAATGAGTCAAACTGCATTCATTTATTTGCTGAAACAAAATGCATTCATTCATTCAGTGCATCAAACTAATCTGATTCATTTAATGAAAAAAATTGCACGTGTTGATTTAATAAATGGATCTAATCTCACGAATGCAATGTCTCGGGCTTTGCACATTCATTCAATGAAACAACTTTTATTCTTTGATTCAATCTTCAAACGTACAGTCAATAAATCAAGAGTTAATCATTGATTCAATGAAACCAGCTGAACGCATTCATTCAATGAAACAAACTCAATTCATTCATTCAAAAAGCATCAATCGTACATTTAATGAATCAAGCGTTTTTTTAACATTCTATGATGCTAATTTAAATCATACGTTTGATGAATCAAACTGCATTCATTTATTTACTGAAACCAACTGCACTCATTCATTCAATGAAACCAACAGCACCTGTTACTTCAATGCACCTTATGAATCCAATGTGTCAAGCCTACCGCATTCACAGAATGAAACAAACTGCATTCATTCATTCTTTCATTAATTTAATGAAACCACAATCGTACATTCAATGTATCAAACGCTATTCATTGATTCAACTTGGCACATTCATTCACTGAATCCAACTGCACTCATTTATTTACTGATACAAACTGCACTCATTCAATCAATGAAAAAAACTGCACGTCGAGTCAATGAGTAGAGAATATATAATGCATGCAATGACTCGAGCCGAAGGCATTGATTCAATGAAACAAACGGCATGCAATCATTGAATGAAACTTCAATAGTACATTCAATGAATCACACGTTATTCATTAATTCAATGAAGCTAACTTGGCACATTCATTTAATGTACGTCAGGCTCGAGATATTGTATTTCATGAGATAAGCTCTTCGCATGATCACGTGCAGTTTGTTTCATTGAATGAATGAGTGCAGTTGATGCACCGAATGACTGAATAAATGCAGTTGGTTTCATCAAATCTCTGAGCGCCATTTCATTCTTTAGAAGTATGAGTTATGTTTGTTTCATTGAATCAATGAATAACGCTTGATTCAATGAGTACACGATTAAAGTTTCAGTCAATGCATGAATGAATGCCGTTCGTTTCATTGAATGAAGGCGTTAACCTCGAGACACTGTATTCATGAGATAACCTCTCCTCATTGAAAAAAGACGATCAGTTTGTTTCATTGAATGACTGAGTGCAGTTTATTTCATGAAATGTATGATATTAGACAGATTCATTGAATCAAAAAATAATGTTTGATTCATTGAACGTACGATGCTAGTTTGTTTCATTGAATGAATACCTTCAGCTCGAGACATTGTATTCAGAAACTAAGTTCTAGTCATTGAATTAACATGTGCAGTTGTTTCATTGAATTAATGTGTCAAGTTAGTTTCATAGAATCAATGAATAACGATTGATATATGGAAAGTAGGATTGAAGTTTGGTTAAGTGAATAAATGCAGTTTGTTTCATTGAATAAATGTGTTAAGTTCGAGACATTGTATTCATGAAATAAGCTCTACTCATTGAATTAACACGTGCAGATTTTTCATTGAATGAACGTGTGCGCATTGATTCATTGGCGAGAACGCATGAATGTATTTTGTTTCAGTAGATAAATTAATGCAGCTTGATTCATTAAATGTTTGAGTTAAGTTAGTTTCATTGAATCAATGAATAACGTTTGATTGATTGAATGTACAATTGAAGTTTCTTTCAACGAATGATTGAATGCGGTTGGTTTCATTGAATGAATGCCTTAAGCTCGAGACATTGTATTTATGAACTAACACGTGCAGTTTGTTTCATTGAATCGATGAGTGCGGTTTGATGTGCTGAATGTGTTCATACATCTCATGAATCAAACTGCCCTCATTGACTTGCTGAAACAAAATGCATTCATTCAGGGCATCAAACAAAACTGTTTAATTCAAAGAAACAAACTGCATGTTCCAATTCAATAAATCTAATCGCAGGAATACAATGTCGTGAGCTTTACACATTCATTCATTGAAACAACCTTCATTCTTTGATTCAATCTTCAAACGTACATTCAATAAATCAAACGTTATTCATTGTTTCAAAGAAACTAACTAACGCTTTCACTGAAACAAACTGAACGTGTTAATTCAACGAGTACAGCTTATCTCATGAGTATAATGTCTGGAGCTTAACGCATTCATTCAATGAAACAAATTGCATTCATTCATTTAAACAAACTTCAATTGTATATTCAATAAATCAAACGATATTCATTGATTCAACGAAACAGACTTTGCTCATACATCTAATGAGTCAAACTGCATTCATTTATTTGCTGAAACAAAATGCATTCATTCATTCAGTGCATCAAACTAATCTGATTCATTTAATGAAAAAAATTGCACGTGTTGATTTAATAAATGGATCTAATCTCACGAATGCAATGTCTCGGGCTTTGCACATTCATTCAATGAAACAACTTTTATTCATTGATTCAATCTTCAAACGTACAGTCAATGAATCAAAAGTTAATAATTGATTCAATGAAACCAGCTGAACGCATTCTTTCAATGAATCAAACCGAACCTGTTAATTCAATGAGTAGAGCTTATCTCATGAGTGCAAGGTCTGGAGCTTAACGCATTCATTCAATGAAACAAACTCAATTCATTCATTCAAAACGCATCAATCGTACATTTAATGAATCAAGCGTTTTTTAACATTCAATGATGCTAATTTAAATCATACGTTTGATGAATCAAACTGCATTCATTTATTTACTGAAACCAACTGCACTCATTCATTCAATGAAACAAACTGCACCTGTTACTTCAATGCACCTTATGAATCCACTGTGTCAAGCCTACCGCATTCACAGAATGAAACAAACTGCATTCATTCATTCTTTCATTAATTTAATGAAACCACAATCGTACATTCAATGTATCAAACGCTATTCATTGATTCAACTTGGCACATTCATTCACTGAATCCAACTGCACTCATTTATTTACTGATACAAACTGCACTCATTCAATCAATGAAAAAAACTGCACGTCGAGTCAATGAGTAGAGAATATATAATGCATGCAATGACTCGAGCCGAAGGCATTGATTCAATGAAACAAACGGCATGCAATCATTGAATGAAACTTCAATAGTACATTCAATGAATCACACGTTATTCATTAATTCAATGAAGCTAACTTGGCACATTCATTTAATGTACGTCAGGCTCGAGATATTGTATTTCATGAGATAAGCTCTTCGCATGATCACGTGCAGTTTGTTTCATTGAATGAATGAGTGCAGTTGATGCACCGAATGACTGAATAAATGCAGTTGGTTTCAGCAAATCTTTGAGCGCCATTTCATTCTTTAGAAGTATGAGTTATGTTTGTTTCATTGAATCAATGAATAACGCTTGATTCAATGAGTACACGATTGAAGTTTCAGTCAATGCATGAATGAATGCCGTTCGTTTCATTGAATGAAGGCGTTCACCTCGAGACACTGTATTCATGAGATAACCTCTCCTCATTGAAAAAAGACGATCAGTTTGTTTCATTGAATGACTGAGTGCAGTTTATTTCATGAAATGTATGATATTAGACAGATTCACTGAATCAAAAAATAATGTTTGATTCATTGAACGTACGATGCTAGTTTGTTTCATTGAATGAATACCTTAAGCTCGAGACATTGTATTCAGAAACTAAGTTCTAGTCATTGAATTAACATGTGCAGTTGTTTCATTGAATTAATGTGTCAAGTTAGTTTCATAGAATCAATGAATAACGATTGATATATGGAAAGTAGGATTGAAGTCTGGTTAAGTGAATAAATGCAGTTTGTTTCATTGAATAAATGTGTTAAGTTCGAGACATTGTATTCATGAAATAAGCTCTACTCATTGAATTAACACGTGCAGATTTTTCATTGAATGAAAGTGTGCGCATTGATTCACTGGCGAGAACGAATGAATGTATTTTGTTTCAGTAGATAAATTAATGCAGCTTGATTCATTAAATGTTTGAGTTAAGTTAGTTTCATTGAATCAATGAATAACGTTTGATTGATTGAATGTACAATTGAAGTTTCTTTCAATGAATGAGTGAATGCGGTTGGTTTCATTGAATGAATGCCTTAAGCTCGAGACATTGTATTTATGAACTAACACGTGCAGTTTGTTTCATTGAAACGATGAGTGCGGTTTGATGTGCTGAATGTGTTCATACATCTCATGAATCAAACTGCCCTCATTGACTTGCTGAAACAAAATGCATTCATTCAGGGCATCAAACAAAACTGTTTAATTCAAAGAAACAAACTGCATGTTCCAAATCAATAAATCTAATCACAGGAATACAATGTCGTGAGCTTTACACATTCATTCATTGAAACAACCTTCATCTTTGATTCAATCTTCAAACGTACATTCAATAAATCAAACGTTATTCATTGTTTCAAAGAAACTAACTAAACGCTTTCACCGAAACAAACTGAACGTGTTAATTCAACGACTAGAGCTTATCTCATGAGTATAATGTCTGGAGCTTAACGCATTCATTCAATGAAACAAATTGCATTCATTCATTTAAACAAACTTCAACTGTATATTCAATAAATCAAACGATATTCATTGATTCAACGAAACAGACTTTGCTCATACATCTAATGAGTCAAACTGCATTCATTTAATTGCTGAAACAAAATGCATTCATTCATTCAGTGCATCAAACTAATCTGATTCATTTAATGAAAAAAATTGCACGTGTTGATTTAATAAATGGATCTAATCTCACGAATGCAAAGTCTCGGGCTTTGCACATTCATTCAATGAAACAACTTTTATTCTTTGATTCAATCTTCAAACGTACAGTCAACAAATCAAGAGTTAATCATTGATTCAATGAAACCAGCTGAACGCATTCATTCAATGAAACAAACTCAATTCATTCATTCAAAAGCATCAATCGTACATTTAATGAATCAAGCGTTTTTTAACATTCTATGATGCTAATTTAAATCATACGTTTGATGAATCAAACTGCATTCATTTATTTACTGAAACCAACTGCACTCATTCATTCAATGAAACAAACTGCACCTGTTACTTCAATGCACCTTACGAATCCAATGTGTCAAGCCTACCGCATTCACAGAATGAAACAAACTGCATTCATTCATTCATTCATTCATTCATTTAATGAAACGACAATCGTACATTCAATCAAACGCTATTCATTGATTCAGCTTGGCACATTCATTCACTGAATCCAACTGCACTCATTTATTTACTGGCACAAACTGAACTCATTCATTCAATGAAAAAAACTACACGTCGACTCAATGAGTAGAGGATATTTCATGCATGCAATGACTCGAGCCTAAGGCATTGATTCAATGAAACAAACGGCATGCAATCATTGAATGAAACTTCGATAGTACATTCAATGAATCACACGTTATTCATTAATTCAATGAAGCTAACTTGGCACATTCATTTAATGTACGTCAGGCTCAAGACATTGTAATCATGAGATAACTTCTCCTCATTGAAAAACGACGAGCAGTTTGTTTCATTGAATGACTGAGTGCAGTTTATTTCAGTAAATAAAAAGGTAGAGTTTGATTCATGAAATGTATGATATTAGTCAGATTCATTGAATCAAAAAATAATGTTTGATTCATTGAACGTACGATGCTAGTTTGTTTCATTGAATGAATACCTTAAGCTCGAGACATTGTATTTATGAGATAAGCTCTATCTTGAACTAACACGTGCAGTTTGTTTCATTGAATCAATGAGTGCAGTTTGATGTGCTGAATGTGTTCTTACATCTCATGAATCAAACTGCATTCATTGACTTGCAGAAACACAATGCATTCATTCAGCGCATAAAACAAATCTGTTTAATTCAAAGAAACAAACTGCATGTTGCAATTCAATAAATCTAATCACAGGAATACAATGTCGTTAGCTTTACACATTCATTCATTGAAACAACCTTCATTCTTTGATTCAATCCTCAAACGTATATTCTATAAATCAAACGTTATTCATTGATTCAAAGAAACTAACTAAACGCTTTCATTGAAACAAACTGAACGTGTTAATTCAATGAGTAGAGCTTATCTCATGAGTATAATGTCTGGAGCTTAACGCATTCATTCAATGAAACAAATTGCATTCATTCATTTAAACAAACTTCAATTGTATATTCAATAAATAAAACGATATTCATTGATTCAACGAAACTAACTTTGCTCATACATCTAATGAGACAAACTGCATTAATTTATTTGCTGAAATAAAATGCATTCATTTATTCAGTGCATCAAACTAATCTGATTAATTTAATGAAATAAATTGCACGTGTTGATTCAATAAATGGATCTAATCTCACGAATGCAATGTCTCGGGCTTTGCACATTCATTCAATGAAACAACTTTTATTCTTTGATTCAATCTTCAAACGTACAGTCAATGAATCAAAAGTTAATCATTGATTCAATGAAACCAGCTGAACGCATTCCTTCAATGAATCAAACCGAACCTGTTAATTCAATGAGTAGAGCTTATCTCATGAGTGCAAGGTCTGGAGCTTAACGCATTCATTCAATGAAACAAACTCAATTCATTCATTCAAAAAGCATCAATCGTACATTTAATGAATCAAGCGTTTTTTAACATTCAATGATGCTAATTTAAATCATACGTTTGATGAATCAAACTGCATTCATTTATTTACTGAAACCAACCACTCATTCATTCAATGAAACAAACTGCACCTGTTACTTCAATGCACCTTATGAATCCAATGTGTCAAGCCTACCGCAATCACAGAATGAAACAAACTGCATTCATTCATTCATTCATTCATTTAATGAAACGAGAATCGTACATTCAATCAAACGCTATTCATTGATTCAGCTTGGCACATTCATTCACTGAATCCAACTGCACACATTTATTTACTGGCACAAACTGAACTCATTCATTCAATGAAAAAAACTACACGTCGACTCAATGAGTAGAGGATATTTCATGCATGCAATGACTCGAGCCTAAGGCATTGATTCAATGAAACAAACGGCATGCAATCATTGAATGAAACTTCGATAGTACATTCAATGAATCACACGTTATTCATTAATTCAATGAAGCTAACTTGGCACATTCATTTAATGTACGTCAGGCTCAAGACATTGTAATCATGAGATAACTTCTCCTCATTGAAAAAAGACGAGCAGTTTGTTTCATTGAATGACTGAGTGCAGTTTATTTCAGTAAATAAAAAGGTAGAGTTTGATTCATGAAATGTATGATATTAGTCAGATTCATTGAATCAAAAAATAATGTTTGATTCATTGAACGTACGATGCTAGTTTGTTTCACTGAATGAATACCTTAAGCTCGAGACATTGTATTTATGAGATAAGCTCTATCTTGAACTAACACGTGCAGTTTGTTTCATTGAATCAATGAGTGCAGTTTGATGTGCTGAATGTGTTCATACATCTCATGAATCAAACTGCATTCATTGACTTGCAGAAACACAATGCGTTCATTCAGCGCAAAAAACAAATCTGTTTAATTCAAAGAAACAAACTGCATGTTGCAATTCAATAAATCTAATCACAGGAATACAATGTGAGCTTTACACATTCATTCATTGAAACAACCTTCATTCTTTGATTCAATCTTCAAACGTATATTCTATTAATCAAACGTTATTCATTGATTCAAAGAAACTAACTAAACGCTTTCATTGAAACAAACTGAACGTGTTAATTCAATGAGTAGAGCTTATCTCATGAGTATAATGTCTGGAGCGAAACGCATTCATTCAATGAAACAAATTGCATTCATTCATTTAAACAAACTTCAATTGTATATTCAATAAATCAAACGATATTCATTGATTCAACGAAACTAACTTTGCTCATACATCTAATGAGACAAAATGCATTCATTTATTCAGTGCATCAAACTAATCTGATTCATTTAATGAAAAAAATTGCACGTGTTGATTTAATAAATGGATCTTATCTCATGAATGCAATGTCTCGGGCTTTGCACATTCATTCAATGAAACAACTTTTATTCTTTGATTCAATCTTCAAACGTACAGTCAATAAATCAAGAGTTAATCATTGATTCAATGAAACCAGCTGAACGCATTCATTCAATGAAACAAACTCAATTCATTCATTCAAAACGCATCAATCGTACATTTAATGAATCAAGCGTTTTTTTTTTACATTCTATGATGCTAATTTAAATCATACGTTTGATGAATCAAACTGCATTCATTTATTTACTGAAACCAACTGCACTCATTCATTCAATGAAACAAACTGCACCTGTTACTTCAATGCACCTTATGAATCCAATGTGTCAAGCCGACCGCATTCACAGAATGAAACAAACTGCATTCATTCATTCATTCACTCATTCATTTAATGAAACGACAATCGTTCATTCAATCAAACGCTATTCATTGATTCAGCTTGGCACATTCATTCACTGAATCCAACTGCACTCATTTATTTACTGGTACAAACTGAACTCATTCATTCAATGAAAAAAACTACACGTCGACTCAATGAGTAGAGGATATTTCATGCATGCAATGACTCGAGCCTAAGGCATTGATTCAATGAAACAAACGGCATGCAATCATTGAATGAAACTTCGATAGTACATTCAATGAATCACACGTTATTCATTAATTCAATGAAGCTAACTTGTCACATTCATTTAATGAATACGTCAGGCTCATTCATTTAATGAGTACGTCAGGCTCGAGATATTGTATTTCATGCGATAAGCTCTTCGCATGATCACGTGATTTTTGTTTCATTGAATGAATGAGTGCAGTTGATGCACCGAATGACTGAATAAATGCAGTTGGTTTCAGCAAATCTTTGAGCGCCATTTCATTCTTTAGAAGTATGAGTTATGTTTGTTTCATTGAATCAATGAATAACGCTTGATTCAATGAGTACACGATTGAAGTTTCATTCAATGCATGAATGAATGCCGTTCGTTTCATTGAATGAAGGCGTTAACCTCGAGACACTGTATTCATGAGATAACCTCTCCTCATTGAAAAAAGACGATCAGTTTGTTTCATTGAATGACTGAGTGCAGTTTATTTCATGAAATGTATGATATTAGACAGATTCATTGAATCAAAAAATAATGTTTGATTCATTGAACGTACGATGCTAGTTTGTTTCATTGAATGAATACCTTAAGCTCGAGACATTGTATTCAGAAACTAAGTTCTAGTCATTGAATTAACATGTGCAGTTGTTTCATTGAATTAATGTGTCAAGTTAGTTTCATAGAATCAATGAATAACGATTGATATATGGAAAGTAGGATTGAAGTTTGGTTAAGTGAATAAATGCAGTTTGTTTCATTGAATAAATGTGTTAAGTTCGAGACATTGTATTCATGAAATAAGCTCTACTCATTGAATTAACACGTGCAGATTTTTCATTGAATGAACGTGTGCGCATTGATTCACTGGCGAGAACGAATGAATGTATTTTGTCTCAGTAGATAAATTAATGCAGCTTGATTCATTAAATGTTTAAGTTAGTTTCATTGAATCAATGAATAACGTTTGATTGATTGAATGTACAATTGAAGTTTCTTTCAATGAATGAGTGAATGCGGTTGGTTTCATTGAATGAATGCCTTAAGCTCGAGACATTGTATTTATGAACTAACACGTGCAGTTTGTTTCATTGAATCGATGAGTGCGGTTTGATGTGCTGATTGTGTTCATACATCTCATGAATCAAACTGCCCTCATTGACTTGCTGAAACAAAATGCATTCATTCAGGGCATCAAACAAAACTGTTTAATTCAAAGAAACAAACTGCATGTTCCAATTCAATAAATCTAATCACAGGAATACAATGTCGTGAGCTTTACACATTCATTCATTGAAACAACCTTCATTCTTTGATTCAATCTTCAAACGTACATTCAATAAATCAAACGTTATTCATTGTTTCAAAGAAACTAACTAAACGCTTTCACTGAAACAAACTGAACGTGTTAATTCAACGAGTACAGCTTATCTCATGAGTATAATGTCTGGAGCTTAACGCATTCATTCAATGAAACAAATTGCATTCATTCATTTAAACAAACTTCAATTGTATATTCAATAAATCAAACGATATTCATTGATTCAACGAAACAGACTTTGCTCATACATCTAATGAGTCAAACTGCATTCATTTATTTGCTGAAACAAAATGCATTCATTCATTCAGTGCATCAAACTAATCTGATTCATTTAATGAAAAAAATTGCACGTGTTGATTTAATAAATGGATCTAATCTCACGAATGCAATGTCTCGGGCTTTGCACATTCATTCAATGAAACAACTTTTATTCTTTGATTCAATCTTCAAACGTACAGTCAATAAATCAAGAGTTAATCATTGATTCAATGAAACCAGCTGAACGCATTCATTCAATGAAACAAACTCAATTCATTCATTCAAAAAGCATCAATCGTACATTTAATGAATCAAGCGTTTTTTTAACATTCTATGATGCTAATTTAAATCATACGTTTGATGAATCAAACTGCATTCATTTATTTACTGAAACCAACTGCACTCATTCATTCAATGAAACCAACAGCACCTGTTACTTCAATGCACCTTATGAATCCAATGTGTCAAGCCTACCGCATTCACAGAATGAAACAAACTGCATTCATTCATTCTTTCATTAATTTAATGAAACCACAATCGTACATTCAATGTATCAAACGCTATTCATTGATTCAACTTGGCACATTCATTCACTGAATCCAACTGCACTCATTTATTTACTGATACAAACTGCACTCATTCAATCAATGAAAAAAACTGCACGTCGAGTCAATGAGTAGAGAATATATAATGCATGCAATGACTCGAGCCGAAGGCATTGATTCAATGAAACAAACGGCATGCAATCATTGAATGAAACTTCAATAGTACATTCAATGAATCACACGTTATTCATTAATTCAATGAAGCTAACTTGGCACATTCATTTAATGTACGTCAGGCTCGAGATATTGTATTTCATGAGATAAGCTCTTCGCATGATCACGTGCAGTTTGTTTCATTGAATGAATGAGTGCAGTTGATGCACCGAATGACTGAATAAATGCAGTTGGTTTCATCAAATCTCTGAGCGCCATTTCATTCTTTAGAAGTATGAGTTATGTTTGTTTCATTGAATCAATGAATAACGCTTGATTCAATGAGTACACGATTAAAGTTTCAGTCAATGCATGAATGAATGCCGTTCGTTTCATTGAATGAAGGCGTTAACCTCGAGACACTGTATTCATGAGATAACCTCTCCTCATTGAAAAAAGACGATCAGTTTGTTTCATTGAATGACTGAGTGCAGTTTATTTCATGAAATGTATGATATTAGACAGATTCATTGAATCAAAAAATAATGTTTGATTCATTGAACGTACGATGCTAGTTTGTTTCATTGAATGAATACCTTCAGCTCGAGACATTGTATTCAGAAACTAAGTTCTAGTCATTGAATTAACATGTGCAGTTGTTTCATTGAATTAATGTGTCAAGTTAGTTTCATAGAATCAATGAATAACGATTGATATATGGAAAGTAGGATTGAAGTTTGGTTAAGTGAATAAATGCAGTTTGTTTCATTGAATAAATGTGTTAAGTTCGAGACATTGTATTCATGAAATAAGCTCTACTCATTGAATTAACACGTGCAGATTTTTCATTGAATGAACGTGTGCGCATTGATTCATTGGCGAGAACGCATGAATGTATTTTGTTTCAGTAGATAAATTAATGCAGCTTGATTCATTAAATGTTTGAGTTAAGTTAGTTTCATTGAATCAATGAATAACGTTTGATTGATTGAATGTACAATTGAAGTTTCTTTCAACGAATGATTGAATGCGGTTGGTTTCATTGAATGAATGCCTTAAGCTCGAGACATTGTATTTATGAACTAACACGTGCAGTTTGTTTCATTGAATCGATGAGTGCGGTTTGATGTGCTGAATGTGTTCATACATCTCATGAATCAAACTGCCCTCATTGACTTGCTGAAACAAAATGCATTCATTCAGGGCATCAAACAAAACTGTTTAATTCAAAGAAACAAACTGCATGTTCCAATTCAATAAATCTAATCGCAGGAATACAATGTCGTGAGCTTTACACATTCATTCATTGAAACAACCTTCATTCTTTGATTCAATCTTCAAACGTACATTCAATAAATCAAACGTTATTCATTGTTTCAAAGAAACTAACTAACGCTTTCACTGAAACAAACTGAACGTGTTAATTCAACGAGTACAGCTTATCTCATGAGTATAATGTCTGGAGCTTAACGCATTCATTCAATGAAACAAATTGCATTCATTCATTTAAACAAACTTCAATTGTATATTCAATAAATCAAACGATATTCATTGATTCAACGAAACAGACTTTGCTCATACATCTAATGAGTCAAACTGCATTCATTTATTTGCTGAAACAAAATGCATTCATTCATTCAGTGCATCAAACTAATCTGATTCATTTAATGAAAAAAATTGCACGTGTTGATTTAATAAATGGATCTAATCTCACGAATGCAATGTCTCGGGCTTTGCACATTCATTCAATGAAACAACTTTTATTCAATGATTCAATCTTCAAACGTACAGTCAATGAATCAAAAGTTAATAATTGATTCAATGAAACCAGCTGAACGCATTCTTTCAATGAATCAAACCGAACCTGTTAATTCAATGAGTAGAGCTTATCTCATGAGTGCAAGGTCTGGAGCTTAACGCATTCATTCAATGAAACAAACTCAATTCATTCATTCAAAACGCATCAATCGTACATTTAATGAATCAAGCGTTTTTTAACATTCAATGATGCTAATTTAAATCATACGTTTGATGAATCAAACTGCATTCATTTATTTACTGAAACCAACTGCACTCATTCATTCAATGAAACAAACTGCACCTGTTACTTCAATGCACCTTATGAATCCACTGTGTCAAGCCTACCGCATTCACAGAATGAAACAAACTGCATTCATTCATTCTTTCATTAATTTAATGAAACCACAATCGTACATTCAATGTATCAAACGCTATTCATTGATTCAACTTGGCACATTCATTCACTGAATCCAACTGCACTCATTTATTTACTGATACAAACTGCACTCATTCAATCAATGAAAAAAACTGCACGTCGAGTCAATGAGTAGAGAATATATAATGCATGCAATGACTCGAGCCGAAGGCATTGATTCAATGAAACAAACGGCATGCAATCATTGAATGAAACTTCAATAGTACATTCAATGAATCACACGTTATTCATTAATTCAATGAAGCTAACTTGGCACATTCATTTAATGTACGTCAGGCTCGAGATATTGTATTTCATGAGATAAGCTCTTCGCATGATCACGTGCAGTTTGTTTCATTGAATGAATGAGTGCAGTTGATGCACCGAATGACTGAATAAATGCAGTTGGTTTCAGCAAATCTTTGAGCGCCATTTCATTCTTTAGAAGTATGAGTTATGTTTGTTTCATTGAATCAATGAATAACGCTTGATTCAATGAGTACACGATTGAAGTTTCAGTCAATGCATGAATGAATGCCGTTCGTTTCATTGAATGAAGGCGTTCACCTCGAGACACTGTATTCATGAGATAACCTCTCCTCATTGAAAAAAGACGATCAGTTTGTTTCATTGAATGACTGAGTGCAGTTTATTTCATGAAATGTATGATATTAGACAGATTCACTGAATCAAAAAATAATGTTTGATTCATTGAACGTACGATGCTAGTTTGTTTCATTGAATGAATACCTTAAGCTCGAGACATTGTATTCAGAAACTAAGTTCTAGTCATTGAATTAACATGTGCAGTTGTTTCATTGAATTAATGTGTCAAGTTAGTTTCATAGAATCAATGAATAACGATTGATATATGGAAAGTAGGATTGAAGTCTGGTTAAGTGAATAAATGCAGTTTGTTTCATTGAATAAATGTGTTAAGTTCGAGACATTGTATTCATGAAATAAGCTCTACTCATTGAATTAACACGTGCAGATTTTTCATTGAATGAAAGTGTGCGCATTGATTCACTGGCGAGAACGAATGAATGTATTTTGTTTCAGTAGATAAATTAATGCAGCTTGATTCATTAAATGTTTGAGTTAAGTTAGTTTCATTGAATCAATGAATAACGTTTGATTGATTGAATGTACAATTGAAGTTTCTTTCAATGAATGAGTGAATGCGGTTGGTTTCATTGAATGAATGCCTTAAGCTCGAGACATTGTATTTATGAACTAACACGTGCAGTTTGTTTCATTGAAACGATGAGTGCGGTTTGATGTGCTGAATGTGTTCATACATCTCATGAATCAAACTGCCCTCATTGACTTGCTGAAACAAAATGCATTCATTCAGGGCATCAAACAAAACTGTTTAATTCAAAGAAACAAACTGCATGTTCCAAATCAATAAATCTAATCACAGGAATACAATGTCGTGAGCTTTACACATTCATTCATTGAAACAACCTTCATCTTTGATTCAATCTTCAAACGTACATTCAATAAATCAAACGTTATTCATTGTTTCAAAGAAACTAACTAAACGCTTTCACCGAAACAAACTGAACGTGTTAATTCAACGACTAGAGCTTATCTCATGAGTATAATGTCTGGAGCTTAACGCATTCATTCAATGAAACAAATTGCATTCATTCATTTAAACAAACTTCAACTGTATATTCAATAAATCAAACGATATTCATTGATTCAACGAAACAGACTTTGCTCATACATCTAATGAGTCAAACTGCATTCATTTAATTGCTGAAACAAAATGCATTCATTCATTCAGTGCATCAAACTAATCTGATTCATTTAATGAAAAAAATTGCACGTGTTGATTTAATAAATGGATCTAATCTCACGAATGCAAAGTCTCGGGCTTTGCACATTCATTCAATGAAACAACTTTTATTCTTTGATTCAATCTTCAAACGTACAGTCAACAAATCAAGAGTTAATCATTGATTCAATGAAACCAGCTGAACGCATTCATTCAATGAAACAAACTCAATTCATTCATTCAAAAGCATCAATCGTACATTTAATGAATCAAGCGTTTTTTAACATTCTATGATGCTAATTTAAATCATACGTTTGATGAATCAAACTGCATTCATTTATTTACTGAAACCAACTGCACTCATTCATTCAATGAAACAAACTGCACCTGTTACTTCAATGCACCTTACGAATCCAATGTGTCAAGCCTACCGCATTCACAGAATGAAACAAACTGCATTCATTCATTCATTCATTCATTCATTTAATGAAACGACAATCGTACATTCAATCAAACGCTATTCATTGATTCAGCTTGGCACATTCATTCACTGAATCCAACTGCACTCATTTATTTACTGGCACAAACTGAACTCATTCATTCAATGAAAAAAACTACACGTCGACTCAATGAGTAGAGGATATTTCATGCATGCAATGACTCGAGCCTAAGGCATTGATTCAATGAAACAAACGGCATGCAATCATTGAATGAAACTTCGATAGTACATTCAATGAATCACACGTTATTCATTAATTCAATGAAGCTAACTTGGCACATTCATTTAATGTACGTCAGGCTCAAGACATTGTAATCATGAGATAACTTCTCCTCATTGAAAAACGACGAGCAGTTTGTTTCATTGAATGACTGAGTGCAGTTTATTTCAGTAAATAAAAAGGTAGAGTTTGATTCATGAAATGTATGATATTAGTCAGATTCATTGAATCAAAAAATAATGTTTGATTCATTGAACGTACGATGCTAGTTTGTTTCATTGAATGAATACCTTAAGCTCGAGACATTGTATTTATGAGATAAGCTCTATCTTGAACTAACACGTGCAGTTTGTTTCATTGAATCAATGAGTGCAGTTTGATGTGCTGAATGTGTTCTTACATCTCATGAATCAAACTGCATTCATTGACTTGCAGAAACACAATGCATTCATTCAGCGCATAAAACAAATCTGTTTAATTCAAAGAAACAAACTGCATGTTGCAATTCAATAAATCTAATCACAGGAATACAATGTCGTTAGCTTTACACATTCATTCATTGAAACAACCTTCATTCTTTGATTCAATCCTCAAACGTATATTCTATAAATCAAACGTTATTCATTGATTCAAAGAAACTAACTAAACGCTTTCATTGAAACAAACTGAACGTGTTAATTCAATGAGTAGAGCTTATCTCATGAGTATAATGTCTGGAGCTTAACGCATTCATTCAATGAAACAAATTGCATTCATTCATTTAAACAAACTTCAATTGTATATTCAATAAATAAAACGATATTCATTGATTCAACGAAACTAACTTTGCTCATACATCTAATGAGACAAACTGCATTAATTTATTTGCTGAAATAAAATGCATTCATTTATTCAGTGCATCAAACTAATCTGATTAATTTAATGAAATAAATTGCACGTGTTGATTCAATAAATGGATCTAATCTCACGAATGCAATGTCTCGGGCTTTGCACATTCATTCAATGAAACAACTTTTATTCTTTGATTCAATCTTCAAACGTACAGTCAATGAATCAAAAGTTAATCATTGATTCAATGAAACCAGCTGAACGCATTCCTTCAATGAATCAAACCGAACCTGTTAATTCAATGAGTAGAGCTTATCTCATGAGTGCAAGGTCTGGAGCTTAACGCATTCATTCAATGAAACAAACTCAATTCATTCATTCAAAAAGCATCAATCGTACATTTAATGAATCAAGCGTTTTTTAACATTCAATGATGCTAATTTAAATCATACGTTTGATGAATCAAACTGCATTCATTTATTTACTGAAACCAACCACTCATTCATTCAATGAAACAAACTGCACCTGTTACTTCAATGCACCTTATGAATCCAATGTGTCAAGCCTACCGCAATCACAGAATGAAACAAACTGCATTCATTCATTCATTCATTCATTTAATGAAACGAGAATCGTACATTCAATCAAACGCTATTCATTGATTCAGCTTGGCACATTCATTCACTGAATCCAACTGCACACATTTATTTACTGGCACAAACTGAACTCATTCATTCAATGAAAAAAACTACACGTCGACTCAATGAGTAGAGGATATTTCATGCATGCAATGACTCGAGCCTAAGGCATTGATTCAATGAAACAAACGGCATGCAATCATTGAATGAAACTTCGATAGTACATTCAATGAATCACACGTTATTCATTAATTCAATGAAGCTAACTTGGCACATTCATTTAATGTACGTCAGGCTCAAGACATTGTAATCATGAGATAACTTCTCCTCATTGAAAAAAGACGAGCAGTTTGTTTCATTGAATGACTGAGTGCAGTTTATTTCAGTAAATAAAAAGGTAGAGTTTGATTCATGAAATGTATGATATTAGTCAGATTCATTGAATCAAAAAATAATGTTTGATTCATTGAACGTACGATGCTAGTTTGTTTCACTGAATGAATACCTTAAGCTCGAGACATTGTATTTATGAGATAAGCTCTATCTTGAACTAACACGTGCAGTTTGTTTCATTGAATCAATGAGTGCAGTTTGATGTGCTGAATGTGTTCATACATCTCATGAATCAAACTGCATTCATTGACTTGCAGAAACACAATGCGTTCATTCAGCGCAAAAAACAAATCTGTTTAATTCAAAGAAACAAACTGCATGTTGCAATTCAATAAATCTAATCACAGGAATACAATGTGAGCTTTACACATTCATTCATTGAAACAACCTTCATTCTTTGATTCAATCTTCAAACGTATATTCTATTAATCAAACGTTATTCATTGATTCAAAGAAACTAACTAAACGCTTTCATTGAAACAAACTGAACGTGTTAATTCAATGAGTAGAGCTTATCTCATGAGTATAATGTCTGGAGCGAAACGCATTCATTCAATGAAACAAATTGCATTCATTCATTTAAACAAACTTCAATTGTATATTCAATAAATCAAACGATATTCATTGATTCAACGAAACTAACTTTGCTCATACATCTAATGAGACAAAATGCATTCATTTATTCAGTGCATCAAACTAATCTGATTCATTTAATGAAAAAAATTGCACGTGTTGATTTAATAAATGGATCTTATCTCATGAATGCAATGTCTCGGGCTTTGCACATTCATTCAATGAAACAACTTTTATTCTTTGATTCAATCTTCAAACGTACAGTCAATAAATCAAGAGTTAATCATTGATTCAATGAAACCAGCTGAACGCATTCATTCAATGAAACAAACTCAATTCATTCATTCAAAACGCATCAATCGTACATTTAATGAATCAAGCGTTTTTTTTTTACATTCTATGATGCTAATTTAAATCATACGTTTGATGAATCAAACTGCATTCATTTATTTACTGAAACCAACTGCACTCATTCATTCAATGAAACAAACTGCACCTGTTACTTCAATGCACCTTATGAATCCAATGTGTCAAGCCGACCGCATTCACAGAATGAAACAAACTGCATTCATTCATTCATTCACTCATTCATTTAATGAAACGACAATCGTTCATTCAATCAAACGCTATTCATTGATTCAGCTTGGCACATTCATTCACTGAATCCAACTGCACTCATTTATTTACTGGTACAAACTGAACTCATTCATTCAATGAAAAAAACTACACGTCGACTCAATGAGTAGAGGATATTTCATGCATGCAATGACTCGAGCCTAAGGCATTGATTCAATGAAACAAACGGCATGCAATCATTGAATGAAACTTCGATAGTACATTCAATGAATCACACGTTATTCATTAATTCAATGAAGCTAACTTGTCACATTCATTTAATGAATACGTCAGGCTCATTCATTTAATGAGTACGTCAGGCTCGAGATATTGTATTTCATGCGATAAGCTCTTCGCATGATCACGTGATTTTTGTTTCATTGAATGAATGAGTGCAGTTGATGCACCGAATGACTGAATAAATGCAGTTGGTTTCAGCAAATCTTTGAGCGCCATTTCATTCTTTAGAAGTATGAGTTATGTTTGTTTCATTGAATCAATGAATAACGCTTGATTCAATGAGTACACGATTGAAGTTTCATTCAATGCATGAATGAATGCCGTTCGTTTCATTGAATGAAGGCGTTAACCTCGAGACACTGTATTCATGAGATAACCTCTCCTCATTGAAAAAAGACGATCAGTTTGTTTCATTGAATGACTGAGTGCAGTTTATTTCATGAAATGTATGATATTAGACAGATTCATTGAATCAAAAAATAATGTTTGATTCATTGAACGTACGATGCTAGTTTGTTTCATTGAATGAATACCTTAAGCTCGAGACATTGTATTCAGAAACTAAGTTCTAGTCATTGAATTAACATGTGCAGTTGTTTCATTGAATTAATGTGTCAAGTTAGTTTCATAGAATCAATGAATAACGATTGATATATGGAAAGTAGGATTGAAGTTTGGTTAAGTGAATAAATGCAGTTTGTTTCATTGAATAAATGTGTTAAGTTCGAGACATTGTATTCATGAAATAAGCTCTACTCATTGAATTAACACGTGCAGATTTTTCATTGAATGAACGTGTGCGCATTGATTCACTGGCGAGAACGAATGAATGTATTTTGTCTCAGTAGATAAATTAATGCAGCTTGATTCATTAAATGTTTAAGTTAGTTTCATTGAATCAATGAATAACGTTTGATTGATTGAATGTACAATTGAAGTTTCTTTCAATGAATGAGTGAATGCGGTTGGTTTCATTGAATGAATGCCTTAAGCTCGAGACATTGTATTTATGAACTAACACGTGCAGTTTGTTTCATTGAATCGATGAGTGCGGTTTGATGTGCTGATTGTGTTCATACATCTCATGAATCAAACTGCCCTCATTGACTTGCTGAAACAAAATGCATTCATTCAGGGCATCAAACAAAACTGTTTAATTCAAAGAAACAAACTGCATGTTCCAATTCAATAAATCTAATCACAGGAATACAATGTCGTGAGCTTTACACATTCATTCATTGAAACAACCTTCATTCTTTGATTCAATCTTCAAACGTACATTCAATAAATCAAACGTTATTCATTGTTTCAAAGAAACTAACTAAACGCTTTCACTGAAACAAACTGAACGTGTTAATTCAACGAGTACAGCTTATCTCATGAGTATAATGTCTGGAGCTTAACGCATTCATTCAATGAAACAAATTGCATTCATTCATTTAAACAAACTTCAATTGTATATTCAATAAATCAAACGATATTCATTGATTCAACGAAACAGACTTTGCTCATACATCTAATGAGTCAAACTGCATTCATTTATTTGCTGAAACAAAATGCATTCATTCATTCAGTGCATCAAACTAATCTGATTCATTTAATGAAAAAAATTGCACGTGTTGATTTAATAAATGGATCTAATCTCACGAATGCAATGTCTCGGGCTTTGCACATTCATTCAATGAAACAACTTTTATTCTTTGATTCAATCTTCAAACGTACAGTCAATAAATCAAGAGTTAATCATTGATTCAATGAAACCAGCTGAACGCGAATGCGTTCAATGATTCAATGAAACAAACTCAATTCATTCATTCAAAAAGCATCAATCGTACATTTAATGAATCAAGCGTTTTTTTAACATTCTATGATGCTAATTTAAATCATACGTTTGATGAATCAAACTGCATTCATTTATTTACTGAAACCAACTGCACTCATTCATTCAATGAAACCAACAGCACCTGTTACTTCAATGCACCTTATGAATCCAATGTGTCAAGCCTACCGCATTCACAGAATGAAACAAACTGCATTCATTCATTCTTTCATTAATTTAATGAAACCACAATCGTACATTCAATGTATCAAACGCTATTCATTGATTCAACTTGGCACATTCATTCACTGAATCCAACTGCACTCATTTATTTACTGATACAAACTGCACTCATTCAATCAATGAAAAAAACTGCACGTCGAGTCAATGAGTAGAGAATATATAATGCATGCAATGACTCGAGCCGAAGGCATTGATTCAATGAAACAAACGGCATGCAATCATTGAATGAAACTTCAATAGTACATTCAATGAATCACACGTTATTCATTAATTCAATGAAGCTAACTTGGCACATTCATTTAATGTACGTCAGGCTCGAGATATTGTATTTCATGAGATAAGCTCTTCGCATGATCACGTGCAGTTTGTTTCATTGAATGAATGAGTGCAGTTGATGCACCGAATGACTGAATAAATGCAGTTGGTTTCAGCAAATCTCTGAGCGCCATTTCATTCTTTAGAAGTATGAGTTATGTTTGTTTCATTGAATCAATGAATAACGCTTGATTCAATGAGTACACGATTAAAGTTTCAGTCAATGCATGAATGAATGCCGTTCGTTTCATTGAATGAAGGCGTTCACCTCGAGACACTGTATTCATGAGATAACCTCTCCTCATTGAAAAAAGACGATCAGTTTGTTTCATTGAATGACTGAGTGCAGTTTATTTCATGAAATGTATGATATTAGACAGATTCATTGAATCAAAAAATAATGTTTGATTCATTGAACGTACGATGCTAGTTTGTTTCATTGAATGAATACCTTCAGCTCGAGACATTGTATTCAGAAACTAAGTTCTAGTCATTGAATTAACATGTGCAGTTGTTTCATTGAATTAATGTGTCAAGTTAGTTTCATAGAATCAATGAATAACGATTGATATATGGAAAGTAGGATTGAAGTTTGGTTAAGTGAATAAATGCAGTTTGTTTCATTGAATAAATGTGTTAAGTTCGAGACATTGTATTCATGAAATAAGCTCTACTCATTGAATTAACACGTGCAGATTTTTCATTGAATGAACGTGTGCGCATTGATTCATTGGCGAGAACGCATGAATGTATTTTGTTTCAGTAGATAAATTAATGCAGCTTGATTCATTAAATGTTTGAGTTAAGTTAGTTTCATTGAATCAATGAATAACGTTTGATTGATTGAATGTACAATTGAAGTTTCTTTCAACGAATGATTGAATGCGGTTGGTTTCATTGAATGAATGCCTTAAGCTCGAGACATTGTATTTATGAACTAACACGTGCAGTTTGTTTCATTGAATCGATGAGTGCGGTTTGATGTGCTGAATGTGTTCATACATCTCATGAATCAAACTGCCCTCATTGACTTGCTGAAACAAAATGCATTCATTCAGGGCATCAAACAAAACTGTTTAATTCAAAGAAACAAACTGCATGTTCCAATTCAATAAATCTAATCGCAGGAATACAATGTCGTGAGCTTTACACATTCATTCATTGAAACAACCTTCATTCTTTGATTCAATCTTCAAACGTACATTCAATAAATCAAACGTTATTCATTGTTTCAAAGAAACTAACTAACGCTTTCACTGAAACAAACTGAACGTGTTAATTCAACGAGTACAGCTTATCTCATGAGTATAATGTCTGGAGCTTAACGCATTCATTCAATGAAACAAATTGCATTCATTCATTTAAACAAACTTCAATTGTATATTCAATAAATCAAACGATATTCATTGATTCAACGAAACAGACTTTGCTCATACATCTAATGAGTCAAACTGCATTCATTTATTTGCTGAAACAAAATGCATTCATTCATTCAGTGCATCAAACTAATCTGATTCATTTAATGAAAAAAATTGCACGTGTTGATTTAATAAATGGATCTAATCTCACGAATGCAATGTCTCGGGCTTTGCACATTCATTCAATGAAACAACTTTTATTCTTTGATTCAATCTTCAAACGTACAGTCAATGAATCAAAAGTTAATAATTGATTCAATGAAACCAGCTGAACGCATTCTTTCAATGAATCAAACCGAACCTGTTAATTCAATGAGTAGAGCTTATCTCATGAGTGCAAGGTCTGGAGCTTAACGCATTCATTCAATGAAACAAACTCAATTCATTCATTCAAAACGCATCAATCGTACATTTAATGAATCAAGCGTTTTTTAACATTCAATGATGCTAATTTAAATCATACGTTTGATGAATCAAACTGCATTCATTTATTTACTGAAACCAACTGCACTCATTCATTCAATGAAACAAACTGCACCTGTTACTTCAATGCACCTTATGAATCCACTGTGTCAAGCCTACCGCATTCACAGAATGAAACAAACTGCATTCATTCATTCTTTCATTAATTTAATGAAACTACAATCGTACATTCAATGTATCAAACGCTATTCATTGATTCAACTTGGCACATTCATTCACTGAATCCAACTGCACTCATTTATTTACTGATACAAACTGCACTCATTCAATCAATGAAAAAAACTGCACGTCGAGTCAATGAGTAGAGAAAAATAATGCATGCAATGACTCGAGCCGAAGGCATTGATTCAATGAAACAAACGGCATGCAATCATTGAATGAAACTTCAATAGTACATTCAATGAATCACACGTTATTCATTAATTCAATGAAGCTAACTTGGCACATTCATTTAATGTACGTCAGGCTCGAGATATTGTATTTCATGAGATAAGCTCTTCGCATGATCACGTGCAGTTTGTTTCATTGAATGAATGAGTGCAGTTGATGCACCGAATGACTGAATAAATGCAGTTGGTTTCAGCAAATCTTTGAGCGCCATTTCATTCTTTAGAAGTATGAGTTATGTTTGTTTCATTGAATCAATGAATAACGCTTGATTCAATGAGTACACGATTGAAGTTTCAGTCAATGCATGAATGAATGCCGTTCGTTTCATTGAATGAAGGCGTTCACCTCGAGACACTGTATTCATGAGATAACCTCTCCTCATTGAAAAAAGACGATCAGTTTGTTTCATTGAATGACTGAGTGCAGTTTATTTCATGAAATGTATGATATTAGACAGATTCACTGAATCAAAAAATAATGTTTGATTCATTGAACGTACGATGCTAGTTTGTTTCATTGAATGAATACCTTAAGCTCGAGACATTGTATTCAGAAACTAAGTTCTAGTCATTGAATTAACATGTGCAGTTGTTTCATTGAATTAATGTGTCAAGTTAGTTTCATAGAATCAATGAATAACGATTGATATATGGAAAGTAGGATTGAAGTCTGGTTAAGTGAATAAATGCAGTTTGTTTCATTGAATAAATGTGTTAAGTTCGAGACATTGTATTCATGAAATAAGCTCTACTCATTGAATTAACACGTGCAGATTTTTCATTGAATGAAAGTGTGCGCATTGATTCACTGGCGAGAACGAATGAATGTATTTTGTTTCAGTAGATAAATTAATGCAGCTTGATTCATTAAATGTTTGAGTTAAGTTAGTTTCATTGAATCAATGAATAACGTTTGATTGATTGAATGTACAATTGAAGTTTCTTTCAATGAATGAGTGAATGCGGTTGGTTTCATTGAATGAATGCCTTAAGCTCGAGACATTGTATTTATGAACTAACACGTGCAGTTTGTTTCATTGAAACGATGAGTGCGGTTTGATGTGCTGAATGTGTTCATACATCTCATGAATCAAACTGCCCTCATTGACTTGCTGAAACAAAATGAATTCATTCAGGGCATCAAACAAAACTGTTTAATTCAAAGAAACAAACTGCATGTTCCAAATCAATAAATCTAATCACAGGAATACAATGTCGTGAGCTTTACACATTCATTCATTGAAACAACCTTCATCTTTGATTCAATCTTCAAACGTACATTCAATAAATCAAACGTTATTCATTGTTTCAAAGAAACTAACTAAACGCTTTCACCGAAACAAACTGAACGTGTTAATTCAACGACTAGAGCTTATCTCATGAGTATAATGTCTGGAGCTTAACGCATTCATTCAATGAAACAAATTGCATTCATTCATTTAAACAAACTTCAACTGTATATTCAATAAATCAAACGATATTCATTGATTCAACGAAACAGACTTTGCTCATACATCTAATGAGTCAAACTGCATTCATTTAATTGCTGAAACAAAATGCATTCATTCATTCAGTGCATCAAACTAATCTGATTCATTTAATGAAAAAAATTGCACGTGTTGATTTAATAAATGGATCTAATCTCACGAATGCAAAGTCTCGGGCTTTGCACATTCATTCAATGAAACAACTTTTATTCTTTGATTCAATCTTCAAACGTACAGTCAACAAATCAAGAGTTAATCATTGATTCAATGAAACCAGCTGAACGCATTCATTCAATGAAACAAACTCAATTCATTCATTCAAAAGCATCAATCTTACATTTAATGAATCAAGCGTTTTTTAACATTCTATGATGCTAATTTAAATCATACGTTTGATGAATCAAACTGCATTCATTTATTTACTGAAACCAACTGCACTCATTCATTCAATGAAACAAACTGCACCTGTTACTTCAATGCACCTTACGAATCCAATGTGTCAAGCCTACCGCATTCACAGAATGAAACAAACTGCATTCATTCATTCATTCATTCATTCATTCATTTAATGAAACGAGAATCGTACATTCAATCAAACGCTATTCATTGATTCAGCTTGGCACATTCATTCACTGAATCCAACTGCACTCATTTATTTACTGGCACAAACTGAACTCATTCATTCAATGAAAAAAACTACACGTCGACTCAATGAGTAGAGGATATTTCATGCATGCAATGACTCGAGCCTAAGGCATTGATTCAATGAAACAAACGGCATGCAATCATTGAATGAAACTTCGATAGTACATTCAATGAATCACACGTTATTCATTAATTCAATGAAGCTAACTTGGCACATTCATTTAATGTACGTCAGGCACAAGACATTGTAATCATGAGATAACTTCTCCTCATTGAAAAAAGACGAGCAGTTTGTTTCATTGAATGACTGAGTGCAGTTTATTTCAGTAAATAAAAAGGTAGAGTTTGATTCATGAAATGTATGATATTAGTCAGATTCATTGAATCAAAAAATAATGTTTGATTCATTGAACGTACGATGCTAGTTTGTTTCACTGAATGAATACCTTAAGCTCGAGACATTGTATTTATGAGATAAGCTCTATCTTGAACTAACACGTGCAGTTTGTTTCATTGAATCAATGAGTGCAGTTTGATGTGCTGAATGTGTTCATACATCTCATGAATCAAACTGCATTCATTGACTTGCAGAAACACAATGCATTCATTCAGCGCAAAAAACAAATCTGTTTAATTCAAAGAAACAAACTGCATGTTGCAATTCAATAAATCTAATCACAGGAATACAATGTCGTTAGCTTTACACATTCATTCATTGAAACAACCTTCATTCTTTGATTCAATCTTCAAACGTATATTCTATTAATCAAACGTTATTCATTGATTCAAAGAAACTAACTAAACGCTTTCATTGAAACAAACTGAACGTGTTAATTCAATGAGTAGAGCTTATCTCATGAGTATAATGTCTGGAGCGAAACGCATTCATTCAATGAAACAAATTGCATTCATTCATTTAAACAAACTTCAATTGTATATTCAATAAATCAAACGATATTCATTGATTCAACGAAACTAACTTTGCTCATACATCTAATGAGACAAAATGCATTCATTTATTCAGTGCATCAAACTAATCTGATTCATTTAATGAAAGAAATTGCACGTGTTGATTTAATAAATGGATCTTATCTCATGAATGCAATGTCTCGGGCTTTGCACATTCATTCAATGAAACAACTTTTATTCTTTGATTCAATCTTCAAACGTACAGTCAATAAATCAAGAGTTAATCATTGATTCAATGAAACCAGCTGAACGCATTCATTCAATGAAACAAACTCAATTCATTCATTCAAAACGCATCAATCGTACATTTAATGAATCAAGCGTTTTTTTTTACATTCTATGATGCTAATTTAAATCATACGTTTGATGAATCAAACTGCATTCATTTATTTACTGAAACCAACTGCACTCATTCATTCAATGAAACAAACTGCACCTGTTACTTCAATGCACCTTATGAATCCAATGTGTCAAGCCGACCGCATTCACAGAATGAAACAAACTGCATTAATTCATTCATTCACTCATTCATTTAATGAAACGACAATCGTACATTCAATCAAACGCTATTCATTGATTCAGCTTGGCACATTCATTCACTGAATTCAACTGCACTCATTTATTTACTGGTACAAACTGAACTCATTCATTCAATGAAAAAAACTACACGTCGACTCAATGAGTAGAGGATATTTCATGCATGCAATGACTCGAGCCTAAGGCATTGATTCAATGAAACAAACGGCATGCAATCATTGAATGAAACTTCGATAGTACATTCAATGAATCACACGTTATTCATTAATTCAATGAAGCTAACTTGTCACATTCATTTAATGAATACGTCAGGCTCATTCATTTAATGAGTACGTCAGGCTCGAGATATTGTATTTCATGCGATAAGCTCTTCGCATGATCACGTGATTTTTGTTTCATTGAATGAATGAGTGCAGTTGATGCACCGAATGACTGAATAAATGCAGTTGGTTTCAGCAAATCTTTGAGCGCCATTTCATTCTTTAGAAGTATGAGTTATGTTTGTTTCATTGAATCAATGAATAACGCTTGATTCAATGAGTACACGATTGAAGTTTCATTCAATGCATGAATGAATGCCGTTCGTTTCATTGAATGAAGGCGTTAACCTCGAGACACTGTATTCATGAGATAACCTCTCCTCATTGAAAAAAGACGATCAGTTTGTTTCATTGAATGACTGAGTGCAGTTTATTTCATGAAATGTATGATATTAGACAGATTCACTGAATCAAAAAATAATGTTTGATTCATTGAACGTACGATGCTAGTTTGTTTCATTGAATGAATACCTTAAGCTCGAGACATTGTATTCAGAAACTAAGTTCTAGTCATTGAATTAACATGTGCAGTTGTTTCATTGAATTAATGTGTCAAGTTAGTTTCATAGAATCAATGAATAACGATTGATATATGGAAAGTAGGATTGAAGTTTGGTTAAGTGAATAAATGCAGTTTGTTTCATTGAATAAATGTGTTAAGTTCGAGACATTGTATTCATGAAATAAGCTCTACTCATTGAATTAACACGTGCAGATTTTTCATTGAATGAACGTGTGCGCATTGATTCACTGGCGAGAACGAATGAATGTATTTTGTCTCAGTAGATAAATTAATGCAGCTTGATTCATTAAATGTTTAAGTTAGTTTCATTGAATCAATGAATAACGTTTGATTGATTGAATGTACAATTGAAGTTTCTTTCAATGAATGAGTGAATGCGGTTGGTTTCATTGAATGAATGCCTTAAGCTCGAGACATTGTATTTATGAACTAACACGTGCAGTTTGTTTCATTGAATCGATGAGTGCGGTTTGATGTGCTGATTGTGTTCATACATCTCATGAATCAAACTGCCCTCATTGACTTGCTGAAACAAAATGCATTCATTCAGGGCATCAAACAAAACTGTTTAATTCAAAGAAACAAACTGCATGTTCCAATTCAATAAATCTAATCACAGGAATACAATGTCGTGAGCTTTACACATTCATTCATTGAAACAACCTTCATTCTTTGATTCAATCTTCAAACGTACATTCAATAAATCAAACGTTATTCATTGTTTCAAAGAAACTAACTAAACGCTTTCACTGAAACAAACTGAACGTGTTAATTCAACGAGTACAGCTTATCTCATGAGTATAATGTCTGGAGCTTAACGTATTCATTCAATGAAACAAATTGCATTCATTCATTTAAACAAACTTCAATTGTATATTCAATAAATCAAACGATATTCATTGATTCAACGAAACAGACTTTGCTCATACATCTAATGAGTCAAACTGCATTCATTTATTTGCTGAAACAAAATGCATTCATTCATTCAGTGCATCAAACTAATCTGATTCATTTAATGAAAAAAATTGCACGTGTTGATTTAATAAATGGATCTAATCTCACGAATGCAATGTCTCGGGCTTTGCACATTCATTCAATGAAACAACTTTTATTCTTTGATTCAATCTTCAAACGTACAGTCAATAAATCAAGAGTTAATCATTGATTCAATGAAACCAGCTGAACGCATTCATTCAATGAAACAAACTCAATTCATTCATTCAAAAAGCATCAATCGTAGATTTAATGAATCAAGCGTTTTTTTAACATTCTATGATGCTAATTTAAATCATACGTTTGATGAATCAAACTGCATTCATTTATTTACTGAAACCAACTGCACTCATTCATTCAATGAAACCAACAGCACCTGTTACTTCAATGCACCTTATGAATCCAATGTGTCAAGCCTACCGCATTCACAGAATGAAACAAACTGCATTCATTCATTCTTTCATTAATTTAATGAAACCACAATCGTACATTCAATGTATCAAACGCTATTCATTGATTCAACTTGGCACATTCATTCACTGAATCCAACTGCACTCATTTATTTACTGATGCAAACTGCACTCATTCAATCAATGAAAAAAACTGCACGTCGAGTCAATGAGTAGAGAATATATAATGCATGCAATGACTCGAGCCGAAGGCATTGATTCAATGAAACAAACGGCATGCAATCATTGAATGAAACTTCAATAGTACATTCAATGAATCACACGTTATTCATTAATTCAATGAAGCTAACTTGGCACATTCATTTAATGTACGTCAGGCTCGAGATATTGTATTTCATGAGATAAGCTCTTCGCATGATCACGTGCAGTTTGTTTCATTGAATGAATGAGTGCAGTTGATGCACCGAATGACTGAATAAATGCAGTTGGTTTCAGCAAATCTCTGAGCGCCATTTCATTCTTTAGAAGTATGAGTTATGTTTGTTTCATTGAATCAATGAATAACGCTTGATTCAATGAGTACACGATTAAAGTTTCAGTCAATGCATGAATGAATGCCGTTCGTTTCATTGAATGAAGGCGTTAACCTCGAGACACTGTATTCATGAGATAACCTCTCCTCATTGAAAAAAGACGATCAGTTTGTTTCATTGAATGACTGAGTGCAGTTTATTTCATGAAATGTATGATATTAGACAGATTCATTGAATCAAAAAATAATGTTTGATTCATTGAACGTACGATGCTAGTTTGTTTCATTGAATGAATACCTTCAGCTCGAGACATTGTATTCAGAAACTAAGTTCTAGTCATTGAATTAACATGTGCAGTTGTTTCATTGAATTAATGTGTCAAGTTAGTTTCATAGAATCAATGAATAACGATTGATATATGGAAAGTAGGATTGAAGTTTGGTTAAGTGAATAAATGCAGTTTGTTTCATTGAATAAATGTGTTAAGTTCGAGACATTGTATTCATGAAATAAGCTCTACTCATTGAATTAACACGTGCAGATTTTTCATTGAATGAACGTGTGCGCATTGATTCATTGGCGAGAACGCATGAATGTATTTTGTTTCAGTAGATAAATTAATGCAGCTTGATTCATTAAATGTTTGAGTTAAGTTAGTTTCATTGAATCAATGAATAACGTTTGATTGATTGAATGTACAATTGAAGTTTCTTTCAACGAATGATTGAATGCGGTTGGTTTCATTGAATGAATGCCTTAAGCTCGAGACATTGTATTTATGAACTAACACGTGCAGTTTGTTTCATTGAATCGATGAGTGCGGTTTGATGTGCTGAATGTGTTCATACATCTCATGAATCAAACTGCCCTCATTGACTTGCTGAAACAAAATGCATTCATTCAGGGCATCAAACAAAACTGTTTAATTCAAAGAAACAAACTGCATGTGCCAATTCAATAAATCTAATCGCAGGAATACAATGTCGTGAGCTTTACACTTTCATTCATTGAAACAACCTTCATTCTTTGATTCAATCTTCAAACGTACATTCAATAAATCAAACGTTATTCATTGTTTCAAAGAAACTAACTAACGCTTTCACTGAAACAAACTGAACGTGTTAATTCAACGAGTACAGCTTATCTCATGAGTATAATGTCTGGAGCTTAACGCATTCATTCAATGAAACAAATTGCATTCATTCATTTAAACAAACTTCAATTGTATATTCAATAAATCAAACGATATTCATTGATTCAACGAAACAGACTTTGCTCATACATCTAATGAGTCAAACTGCATTCATTTATTTGCTGAAACAAAATGCATTCATTCATTCAGTGCATCAAACTAATCTGATTCATTTAATGAAAAAAATTGCACGTGTTGATTTAATAAATGGATCTAATCTCACGAATGCAATGTCTCGGGCTTTGCACATTCATTCAATGAAACAACTTTTATTCTTTGATTCAATCTTCAAACGTACAGTCAATGAATCAAAAGTTAATAATTGATTCAATGAAACCAGCTGAACGCATTCTTTCAATGAATCAAACCGAACCTGTTAATTCAATGAGTAGAGCTTATCTCATGAGTGCAAGGTCTGGAGCTTAACGCATTCATTCAATGAAACAAACTCAATTCATTCATTCAAAACGCATCAATCGTACATTTAATGAATCAAGCGTTTTTTAACATTCAATGATGCTAATTTAAATCATACGTTTGATGAATCAAACTGCATTCATTTATTTACTGAAACCAACTGCACTCATTCATTCAATGAAACAAACTGCACCTGTTACTTCAATGCACCTTATGAATCCACTGTGTCAAGCCTACCGCATTCACAGAATGAAACAAACTGCATTCATTCATTCTTTCATTAATTTAATGAAACCACAATCGTACATTCAATGTATCAAACGCTATTCATTGATTCAACTTGGCACATTCATTCACTGAATCCAACTGCACTCATTTATTTACTGATACAAACTGCACTCATTCAATCAATGAAAAAAACTGCACGTCGAGTCAATGAGTAGAGAATATATAATGCATGCAATGACTCGAGCCGAAGGCATTGATTCAATGAAACAAACGGCATGCAATCATTGAATGAAACTTCAATAGTACATTCAATGAATCACACGTTATTCATTAATTCAATGAAGCTAACTTGGCACATTCATTTAATGTACGTCAGGCTCGAGATATTGTATTTCATGAGATAAGCTCTTCGCATGATCACGTGCAGTTTGTTTCATTGAATGAATGAGTGCAGTTGATGCACCGAATGACTGAATAAATGCAGTTGGTTTCAGCAAATCTTTGAGCGCCATTTCATTCTTTAGAAGTATGAGTTATGTTTGTTTCATTGAATCAATGAATAACGCTTGATTCAATGAGTACACGATTGAAGTTTCAGTCAATGCATGAATGAATGCCGTTCGTTTCATTGAATGAAGGCGTTCACCTCGAGACACTGTATTCATGAGATAACCTCTCCTCATTGAAAAAAGACGATCAGTTTGTTTCATTGAATGACTGAGTGCAGTTTATTTCATGAAATGTATGATATTAGACAGATTCACTGAATCAAAAAATAATGTTTGATTCATTGAACGTACGATGCTAGTTTGTTTCATTGAATGAATACCTTAAGCTCGAGACATTGTATTCAGAAACTAAGTTCTAGTCATTGAATTAACATGTGCAGTTGTTTCATTGAATTAATGTGTCAAGTTAGTTTCATAGAATCAATGAATAACGATTGATATATGGAAAGTAGGATTGAAGTCTGGTTAAGTGAATAAATGCAGTTTGTTTCATTGAATAAATGTGTTAAGTTCGAGACATTGTATTCATGAAATAAGCTCTACTCATTGAATTAACACGTGCAGATTTTTCATTGAATGAAAGTGTGCGCATTGATTCACTGGCGAGAACGAATGAATGTATTTTGTTTCAGTAGATAAATTAATGCAGCTTGATTCATTAAATGTTTGAGTTAAGTTAGTTTCATTGAATCAATGAATAACGTTTGATTGATTGAATGTACAATTGAAGTTTCTTTCAATGAATGAGTGAATGCGGTTGGTTTCATTGAATGAATGCCTTAAGCTCGAGACATTGTATTTATGAACTAACACGTGCAGTTTGTTTCATTGAAACGATGAGTGCGGTTTGATGTGCTGAATGTGTTCATACATCTCATGAATCAAACTGCCCTCATTGACTTGCTGAAACAAAATGCATTCATTCAGGGCATCAAACAAAACTGTTTAATTCAAAGAAACAAACTGCATGTTCCAAATCAATAAATCTAATCACAGGAATACAATGTCGTGAGCTTTACACATTCATTCATTGAAACAACCTTCATCTTTGATTCATTCTTCAAACGTACATTCAATAAATCAAACGTTATTCATTGTTTCAAAGAAACTAACTAAACGCTTTCACCGAAACAAACTGAACGTGTTAATTCAACGACTAGAGCTTATCTCATGAGTATAATGTCTGGAGCTTAACGCATTCATTCAATGAAACAAATTGCATTCATTCATTTAAACAAACTTCAACTGTATATTCAATAAATCAAACGATATTCATTGATTCAACGAAACAGACTTTGCTCATACATCTAATGAGTCAAACTGCATTCATTTAATTGCTGAAACAAAATGCATTCATTCATTCAGTGCATCAAACTAATCTGATTCATTTAATGAAAAAAATTGCACGTGTTGATTTAATAAATGGATCTAATCTCACGAATGCAAAGTCTCGGGCTTTGCACATTCATTCAATGAAACAACTTTTATTCTTTGATTCAATCTTCAAACGTACAGTCAACAAATCAAGAGTTAATCATTGATTCAATGAAACCAGCTGAACGCATTCATTCAATGAAACAAACTCAATTCATTCATTCAAAAGCATCAATCGTACATTTAATGAATCAAGCGTTTTTTAACATTCAATGATGCTAATTTAAATCATACGTTTGATGAATCAAACTGCATTCATTTATTTACTGAAACCAACTGCACTCATTCATTCAATGAAACAAACTGCACCTGTTACTTCAATGCACCTTACGAATCCAATGTGTCAAGCCTACCGCATTCACAGAATGAAACAAACTGCATTCATTCATTCATTCATTCATTCATTTAATGAAACGAGAATCGTACATTCAATCAAACGCTATTCATTGATTCAGCTTGGCACATTCATTCACTGAATCCAACTGCACTCATTTATTTACTGGCACAAACTGAACTCATTCATTCAATGAAAAAAACTACACGTCGACTCAATGAGTAGAGGATATTTCATGCATGCAATGACTCGAGCCTAAGGCATTGATTCAATGAAACAAACGGCATGCAATCATTGAATGAAACTTCGATAGTACATTCAATGAATCACACGTTATTCATTAATTCAATGAAGCTAACTTGGCACATTCATTTAATGTACGTCAGGCACAAGACATTGTAATCATGAGATAACTTCTCCTCATTGAAAAAAGACGAGCAGTTTGTTTCATTGAATGACTGAGTGCAGTTTATTTCAGTAAATAAAAAGGTAGAGTTTGATTCATGAAATGTATGATATTAGTCAGATTCATTGAATCAAAAAATAATGTTTGATTCATTGAACGTACGATGCTAGTTTGTTTCATTGAATGAATACCTTAAGCTCGAGACATTGTATTTATGAGATAAGCTCTATCTTGAACTAACACGTGCAGTTTGTTTCATTGAATCAATGAGTGCAGTTTGATGTGCTGAATGTGTTCTTACATCTCATGAATCAAACTGCATTCATTGACTTGCAGAAACACAATGCATTCATTCAGCGCATAAAACAAATCTGTTTAATTCAAAGAAACAAACTGCATGTTGCAATTCAATAAATCTAATCACAGGAATACAATGTCGTTAGCTTTACACATTCATTCATTGAAACAACCTTCATTCTTTGATTCAATCCTCAAACGTATATTCTATAAATCAAACGTTATTCATTGATTCAAAGAAACTAACTAAACGCTTTCATTGAAACAAACTGAACGTGTTAATTCAATGAGTAGAGCTTATCTCATGAGTATAATGTCTGGAGCTTAACGCATTCATTCAATGAAACAAATTGCATTCATTCATTTAAACAAACTTCAATTGTATATTCAATAAATAAAACGATATTCATTGATTCAACGAAACTAACTTTGCTCATACATCTAATGAGACAAACTGCATTAATTTATTTGCTGAAATAAAATGCATTCATTTATTCAGTGCATCAAACTAATCTGATTAATTTAATGAAATAAATTGCACGTGTTGATTCAATAAATTGATCTAATCTCACGAATGCAATGTCTCGGGCTTTGCACATTCATTCAATGAAACAACTTTTATTCTTTGATTCAATCTTCAAACGTACAGTCAATGAATCAAAAGTTAATCATTGATTCAATGAAACCAGCTGAACGCATTCCTTCAATGAATCAAACCGAACCTGTTAATTCAATGAGTAGAGCTTATCTCATGAGTGCAAGGTCTGGAGCTTAACGCATTCATTCAATGAAACAAACTCAATTCATTCATTCAAAAAGCATCAATCGTACATTTAATGAATCAAGCGTTTTTTAACATTCAATGATGCTAATTTAAATCATACGTTTGATGAATCAAACTGCATTCATTTATTTACTGAAACCAACCACTCATTCATTCAATGAAACAAACTGCACCTTATGAATCCAATGTGTCAAGCCTACCGCAATCACAGAATGAAACAAACTGCATTCATTCATTCATTCATTCATTTAATGAAACGAGAATCGTACATTCAATCAAACGCTATTCATTGATTCAGCTTGGCACATTCATTCACTGAATCCAACTGCACACATTTATTTACTGGCACAAACTGAACTCATTCATTCAATGAAAAAAACTACACGTCGACTCAATGAGTAGAGGATATTTCATGCATGCAATGACTCGATCCTAAGGCATTGATTCAATGAAACAAACGGCATGCAATCATTGAATGAAACTTCGATAGTACATTCAATGAATCACACGTTATTCATTAATTCAATGAAGCTAACTTGGCACATTCATTTAATGTACGTCAGGCTCAAGACATTGTAATCATGAGATAACTTCTCCTCATTGAAAAAAGACGAGCAGTTTGTTTCATTGAATGACTGAGTGCAGTTTATTTCAGTAAATAAAAAGGTAGAGTTTGATTCATGAAATGTATGATATTAGTCAGATTCATTGAATCAAAAAATAATGTTTGATTCATTGAACGTACGATGCTAGTTTGTTTCATTGAATGAATACCTTAAGCTCGAGACATTGTATTTATGAGATTAGCTCTATCTTGAACTAACACGTGCAGTTTGTTTCATTGAATCAATGAGTGCAGTTTGATGTGCTGAATGTGTTCATACATCTCATGAATCAAACTGCATTCATTGACTTGCAGAAACACAATGCATTCATTCAGCGCAAAAAACAAATCTGTTTAATTCAAAGAAACAAACTGCATGTTGCAATTCAATAAATCTAATCACAGGAATACAATGTGAGCTTTACACATTCATTCATTGAAACAACCTTCATTCTTTGATTCAATCTTCAAACGTATATTCTATTAATCAAACGTTATTCATTGATTCAAAGAAACTAACTAAACGCTTTCATTGAAACAAACTGAACGTGTTAATTCAATGAGTAGAGCTTATCTCATGAGTATAATGTCTGGAGCGAAACGCATTCATTCAATGAAACAAATTGCATTCATTCATTTAAACAAACTTCAATTGTATATTCAATAAATCAAACGATATTCATTGATTCAACGAAACTAACTTTGCTCATACATCTAATGAGACAAAATGCATTCATTTATTCAGTGCATCAAACTAATCTGATTCATTTAATGAAAAAAATTGCACGTGTTGATTCAATAAATGGATCTAATCTCATGAATGCAATGTCTCGGGCTTTGCACATTCATTCAATGAAACAACTTTTATTCTTTGATTCAATCTTCAAACGTACAGTCAATAAATCAAGAGTTAATCATTGATTCAATGAAACCAGCTGAACGCATTCATTCAATGAAACAAACTCAATTCATTCATTCAAAACGCATCAATCGTACATTTAATGAATCAATCGTTTTTTTTACATTCTATGATGCTAATTTAAATCATACGTTTGATGAATCAAACTGCATTCATTTATTTACTGAAACCAACTGCACTCATTCATTCAATGAAACAAACTGCACCTGTTACTTCAATGCACCTTATGAATCCAATGTGTCAAGCCGACCGCATTCACACAATGAAACAAACTGCATTCATTCATTCATTCACTCATTCATTTAATGAAACGACAATCGTACATTCAATCAAACGCTATTCATTGATTCAGCTTGGCACATTCATTCACTGAATCCAACTGCACTCATTTATTTACTGGTACAAACTGAACTCATTCATTCAATGAAAAAAACTACACGTCGACTCAATGAGTAGAGGATATTTCATGCATGCAATGACTCGAGCCTAAGGCATTGATTCAATGAAACAAACGGCATGCAATCATTGAATGAAACTTCGATAGTACATTCAATGAATCACACGTTATTCATTAATTCAATGAAGCTAACTTGTCACATTCATTTAATGTACGTCAGGCTCGAGATATTGTATTTCATGAGATAAGCTCTTCGCATGATCACGTGATTTTTGTTTCATTGAATGAATGAGTGCAGTTGATGCACCGAATGACTGAATAAATGCAGTTGGTTTCAGCAAATCTTTGAGCGCCATTTCATTCTTTAGAAGTATGAGTTATGTTTGTTTCATTGAATCAATGAATAACGCTTGATTCAATGAGTACACGATTGAAGTTTCATTCAATGCATGAATGAATGCCGTTCGTTTCATTGAATGAAGGCGTTAACCTCGAGACACTGTATTCATGAGATAACCTCTCCTCATTGAAAAAAGACGATCAGTTTGTTTCATTGAATGACTGAGTGCAGTTTATTTCATGAAATGTATGATATTAGACAGATTCATTGAATCAAAAAATAATGTTTGATTCATTGAACGTACGATGCTAGTTTGTTTCATTGAATGAATACCTTAAGCTCGAGACATTGTATTCAGAAACTAAGTTCTAGTCATTGAATTAACATGTGCAGTTGTTTCATTGAATTAATGTGTCAAGTTAGTTTCATAGAATCAATGAATAACGATTGATATATGGAAAGTAGGATTGAAGTTTGGTTAAGTGAATAAATGCAGTTTGTTTCATTGAATAAATGTGTTAAGTTCGAGACATTGTATTCATGAAATAAGCTCTACTCATTGAATTAACACGTGCAGATTTTTCATTGAATGAACGTGTGCGCATTGATTCACTGGCGAGAACGAATGAATGTATTTTGTCTCAGTAGATAAATTAATGCAGCTTGATTCATTAAATGTTTAAGTTAGTTTCATTGAATCAATGAATAACGTTTGATTGATTGAATGTACAATTGAAGTTTCTTTCAATGAATGAGTGAATGCGGTTGGTTTCATTGAATGAATGCCTTAAGCTCGAGACATTGTATCTATGAACTAACACGTGCAGTTTGTTTCATTGAATCGATGAGTGCGGTTTGATGTGCTGATTGTGTTCATACATCTCATGAATCAAACTGCCCTCATTGACTTGCTGAAACAAAATGCATTCATTCAGGGCATCAAACAAAACTGTTTAATTCAAAGAAACAAACTGCATGTTCCAATTCAATAAATCTAATCACAGGAATACAATGTCGTGAGCTTTACACATTCATTCATTGAAACAACCTTCATTCTTTGATTCAATCTTCAAACGTACATTCAATAAATCAAACGTTATTCATTGTTTCAAAGAAACTAACTAAACGCTTTCACTGAAACAAACTGAACGTGTTAATTCAACGAGTACAGCTTATCTCATGAGTATAATGTCTGGAGCGAAACGCATTCATTCAATGAAACAAATTGCATTCATTCATTTAAACAAACTTCAATTGTATATTCAATAAATCAAACGATATTCATTGATTCAACGAAACAGACTTTGCTCATACATCTAATGAGTCAAACTGCATTCATTTATTTGCTGAAACAAAATGCATTCATTCATTCAGTGCATCAAACTAATCTGATTCATTTAATGAAAAGAATTGCACGTGTTGATTTAATAAATGGATCTAATCTCACGAATGCAATGTCTCGGGCTTTGCACATTCATTCAATGAAACAACTTTTATTCTTTGATTCAATCTTCAAACGTACAGTCAATAAATCAAGAGTTAATCATTGATTCAATGAAACCAGCTGAACGCATTCATTCAATGAAACAAACTCAATTCATTCATTCAAAAAGCATCAATCGTACATTTAATGAATCAAGCGTTTTTTTAACATTCTATGATGCTAATTTAAATCATACGTTTGATGAATCAAACTGCATTCATTTATTTACTGAAACCAACTGCACTCATTCATTCAATGAAACCAACAGCACCTGTTACTTCAATGCACCTTATGAATCCAATGTGTCAAGCCTACCGCATTCACAGAATGAAACAAACTGCATTCATTCATTCATTCATTCATTCATTTAATGAGACGACAATCGTACATTCAATCAAACGCTATTCATTGATTCAGCTTGGCACATTCATTCACTGAATCCAACTGCACTCATTTATTTACTGGTACAAACTGAACTCATTCATTCAATGAAAAAAACTACACGTCGACTCAATGAGTAGAGGATATTTCATGCATGCAATGACTCGAGCCTAAGGCATTGATTCAATGAAACAAACGGCATGCAATCATTGAATGAAACTTCGATAGTACATTCAATGAATCACACGTTATTCATTAATTCAATGAAGCTAACTTGCGCATTGA